>NC_056743.1:1118904-1231404 GCF_019279795.1 Protopterus annectens | reverse complement strand
AGACCGGTTGATGAGGATGGAGATGGGGTAGGCTGTGACTTCAGAGGCAGATTTGAGGAATTCTGATGGGAGGTCGTCAACTAGCTAGGCTGGTGGGCTTAAGCTTACTGAGTAGTTTTTTGATGGTGCGGGTTGGGATGGGGTTAAAAGAGCAGGAGTTTCCTCTCTCACTGCTGGTTTGTGGCATTGTAGTAGTGGTGTTTTGGTCATAGTTAATGAGTGAGTATTTATGAAAATGGAGTTGAATTGTGTTGTGATGCTGTCGTTTGAGGGGGGTGTAGTGGGATTGGAGTGGAAGCATTACCAGGTTGTAGGAGTTTGTTTATGGTGGCCCAGACCTTTTTGGGGTTGTTTCTGTTTTTTTGCTGAGCGGTGGTGTAGTAGGTTTTTTGTCCGCTTTCATTTGGGATTTGGCTTTGTTTCTAAGTTGCTTAAATAATAGTAGGTTGTCATTGTTTTTGTTAGTTAACCAGTGATCCCATGCCCTGTCACTTTCTTTTAGCAGGTCTTTGGTGTTCTTCTTTAGCCAGGGGGTGTGGTGATTTTTTTTATTCTAAGTGTTCTGCAGGGGGCTAGGCTGTTTAGTATATTAAGGAACGTGGTGTTTAAGTATTGCACGGCATCATCTAGTGGTAGAGTTCTGAGAGGGGGGTCCAGTTAATGTGTTGGAGGAGGGAGTTAAAGGTGTAGGTGATAAATTTCTTCTTGTTGCGGATTAGTGTATCTACTACTTGTTTGGGTAGAGTAAAATTGTTTATGATTAGGTATGTGAGTAGGTGGTCACTCATGGTACTGGGGAGGCATCCTGTTAGAAGGGATGTGTTATATTTGTTTGTGAGAGTCCAGTCTAGGATAGACCGTCTATAAGAGCTTTTATCTATTACTGTGAGGTTTTCTTTGAGCTCGGAGAAAATGTGTAGATTTATAAAATTAGATGTATTATTGGAATTATAGGTGGATCAGTTATTATTGACGTCACCCATAATGATGGTCTCCTGGTGGAAGGTTTTGGCTAGCCAGTGAAGTATTTCTTCAACTGTGTTGTTGTTTTCTTCTGGAGGAATATAGATAGCTACTATGAGTAGAGTTTTGTTTTCACTGATTTTCAGTTTGGAGAGGAGCAAGAATTATTACATGCGGGTGGTATGGTGTTGATGAGTTCTAGTTCTAGGTTTTGTTTGAACATTATAGCTACACTGCCTCCATGTTTATTTTGGCAGTCGAACCTGTATAGGTTATTGCCTGGGGGGGATTTCATTGTTTTTGACATGTGACTTTTGCCACGTTTCTGTCAGAATGGTAATGTCAGGGGAGTATAAATCTATTAGTGCATGGAGGTTGTGGACTTTTTTTAGACTACTCCTTAGATTTACATTGAGGAGCAGAAGGGAGTTTCTTTTGGGGGCTAGGGTGGTATGATGGGGTTATGTGAGAGTTTTGTGATGGTTGGTTTATCACAAAGTTTGGGGCTCAGGTTGGGGTGGATGTCGCCGCTTAGTTTTAGTTTTAATAGTATGTTAACATTTTTCTAAGTTTGGTTGCTAGCATGTGCTGCCTAAGAAAAGGTTCATTTTTGGGGCTGGTTTGGTGGTATTTCAGTGTCTAGTAGTCTGTTTTGGTACTGTTATAAATGCTGGGTGCAATCGGGGTTGCAGTGGTGGGTTTTAGGGAGTGGACTGAAGGTGGTGGAGTTAGGGTGGAATTCGTAGAGGATGGGGGTGAAAGTTAGTTAAATGGTAGAGATATGTCCCAAAAAAAAAAGTGTGTGTATGTATGTATGTATATATATATATATATAATGTGTGTGTGTGTATATATATATATATATATATCTATATATATATATATATATATATATATATATATATATATATATATATATATATATATATGTATATATAAACATAGGGGGGGTGTGGTGGGTGAAGCCTCCCACATCGGTGGGTTTAGCTTTGCTTAGTTTATTTACTTTAATCGGGATGGACAAGCAGTTAGCTCGCACGAGACATCGGTCTTCTGAAAGTCGATGATCTTGTCTCTGGCAACTGGGTGTCTGGTAAGTAAGCGGCCGGTCTACTGAAGTAGACCCATATATATATATATATAATATTAAAATATATTTTTTTCTTTATTTGAGATTCCTCCTACCCCCTTAACCTTTTTATATATATATGCATGTATAATATTAAAATATATTTTTTTCTTTATTTGAGATTCCTCCTACCCCCCTAACATTTTTTCCTTGTTTAACATTCTCCCTTACACGTAGGTTTTCTTTTCTACCATCGCTGGTAGCTCTCTTCTTCTTCAGCTAGTTCCTTTCTCACTTTCGACGAGTGCTGTTTTTACCTTGTGCTAGTCTTTCCATACCATTGTAGGTAGTACTTTCCTTCTCCCTACTCTTGTTTGGGTAGTTTAGGCCTACCATTGTTTGTAGCTTTCCTGTTTCTTGTGTGTGTGTGTGTGTGTGTGTGTGTGTGTGTGTGTGTGTGTGTGTGTGTGTGTGTGTGTGTGTGTAACAGAGTTTGTGGACTCTGTTTTTTTGTGCCATAGTCAACATGGCAGATAAATCTAAAGGGACCACAGACTTTAAACAATGCCAGGGTTGTGGAAGAAAGACTCCCAACTCTGACAGGCATTCTTATCTTGTGTACTCCTTGGGGCCGGCACAATTGTGCAAGACTGTACAATTTGTCAAGCGTTCAGTCACCAGGCCCTAGTAGAAAGGACAAACAAATTAATTCTAAAAGCTCTAATTAAGTCCTCTTTTGAGGAGACCCTTTCCAAGTCAGACACGTCCTCACCTTCCTTTCCCTCTAAATCTTAACTCGGGCATAAGAGGAGTCATTCAGTGCCGCCATCCCCTTCAGCTCCAGCAGCCAAAAAACACAAACCTTTGGCTCCCACTGCTCCACTCGAACCAAAGACTAAAATCAAAAAACTTATGAAGCCAACTTCCTTGGCATCATCTGCCATAGCTACCACGGCACAACAGATCTCGGTGCTGGTCACCTTGGTACCAACATCTTTGGCTTCCCCGTTGGTACTGGCTCCACCTGTAATGCTCCCAGAAATTTTGGATTCCATTCCATCCTTCATGCCGAAAGTGAATATAATTGATGTACCTAGGACAAGGTATTCTCCTTCTATTGACCCCTTCATGGGACAACTCCTAAGTCCGTTCTTAGATTTGCCAGAATTCCCCTCAGACTTCTCTGTCTGCTCCTCCAGGAGTCTGACTGAAGTTGATGTTGTGAGGTTGGTGGAGCAACCCCTAGTGGCTAGAGGTCTTTCTGTCTCTTCACAGACCCCACTGTGGAGATGGGGCTTTTTCTCCCAAGACTCCACCAAATCTTCCTCCTCTAACCTCCTCTGAGGGCTTAGAGATTACAACTCCAATTCCTCCAGTTCCAACTGTTTTGGTGCTGACAGCATTTCCCCCTTTGGTTCCAGGATCCGCCTTAACTTCCTCGGTTCCATCAGAACTGATGGACTCCCAAGCTCATGGCTCCTCTGCCGGGTCCAAGGGTCTCGGATCGGTTCCAGTCTTTTTTGGGGGGGGGGTCGCTCTTGACTCTCGGAGCTTCTATTGACGTGGGCTCTACCTTGGCTCCTGTTTTGTGGGTAGTTTTCTCGGAGTGGGGTCCCTCTTCAGGGGGAACTGCCTTCCAGGTAATGGAGAAGGCATTAGCCTCTGCAGGTTCTCAGCTGTCCCCTACCATTTCGGAGTTTTATCCCAGGGACCCCTCTCTCCCAGATCTGCCACCAACCTCCATGGTCGGGCAGTGAAACCCCTCTGCAGGCCCCGTTTTCCTCCGAGTCCTCCTCAGAGATTGCCCACTGAGGAGCTGCCCTGGAAAAGGACATGTAAGAGGAAACACTTGGATTCCCCTGTGGAATCTGTCACAGAAGACACAGACTTCGATGATGAAGAGGCCCCCCCCCGTAACTCCTTGAAGATGTCTCCTTCAGAGACATTCTAGAAATTCTGAAACAGAGGGGTAACTGGAAGCCCAAAGACCCCACCTCTGAGGAGATGATGTACCCTGCAGGCTTTTGGTGCTCACCCATCTACTTCGTGGGTGACCCCTCCTGCTGACAATCTTATTAAATTGATCATGTAGTGGGCTTGAAAGGCCCCTGACTCCATAGAGTCAATTCCCAGTAGACTGGACAGAATTCTCTCAGCTCCAGAGGACCGCCAGCATTATGCTAAGGGGTTAGCAGTAGATGCCATGGTGGCTGCGGCAGCCACCAAAAAGGAACTGGCGGAAGAGAGTTCCACTGTTTATCCCCCTAATCGAGAGTCCAGGGTGATGGACATATTCAGAAAGTGGGTGTATTCATCATCGACCTTCACTTTAAGGTCCTTACATTTTATGGCACATTTTACAAGGCTCCAGAGGGATCTGAAAGAAGTTATCCGATACCCTTGCAGGAGTTGTGTCTGAGGAGGTCTAAGATAAAGTGGCCTCCCAGCTAGCTGCCCTGGAGTCCATTTCCAACTCATCCATGAGGGTCATCATGCATGGAGCCAAAGGGACGAATAAGGCAGCAGGTTCCGGCATTGCTGTAAGGTGTCATGACTGGATGTGCTTGTGTAAGTTTGCGGAGTCATTTTTAAGTCGTCTTTTGCCATGCTCCTTTTGATGGATCTTCCTTATTCAGCCCCAAAGTCAAAACATTAGCCAGGTGCGAGGAAGGTAGAAAGACCCTATCTGCAGTATTTTTCTGCTCCCCAACGGTCCTACTCTAGGAACCAGAGGAGCGAGTGGGAAGATGTGATTCAAGAAATCCCAAGGGCCTTTTTAGGACACGTGGTGGTGACTCCCCCGGGTCAGAGGGGGGAGGTTCCAATGGAAGACGCTGTCCCATGCAGCAGAGGTGGCTTGCAAAATCAGGGTTCCAAGGAGTCTTTCTCTAGGAAACCCTACCAGCGCTCCTGAAAGGGTGTCTGATTTGCTTACTTCTGGAAGTAGTCGGTGGAAGATTCCTTGCACTCGAGGGCCTGGTGGTAAATAACAGATACTTAGGTGTAAAGGATTATTCCAGAACTTACCACATTCCCTTCACTCTCATTCCAAGATCAGGAAGACAACTTCTTGATGTTCCACCCAATCAGATGGATCAACAGCTCTGGAGATTCAAAATCTTCATCCAAGAAGTCCCACTAGACCAGATAGGATCTGGATTTTACTCTAGGTTCTTTTTGGTGCCAAAAAAGATAGGGGACTTGAGACCAATTTTGGACCTCAGCCTTCTGAACAAGTTTGTTCAGCAAGCAAAATTCTGGATGGTCATAGTACAGTCTATCCTACCCTTCTTAGAGGGAGATGATTGGATATGCTCTGTAGATCTTCAGGATGCATATTACCACTTAAAAGTGGAGAAGCACTCCAGAAGGTTCCTCCGCTTTCGGCTAGGAGCCAGTCATTTTCAGTTCAGATTGCTGCCCTTTGGCCTCACCACTGTCCCCAGGATGTTCACCAAGTGTTTGGCAGCAGTGACAGCTCACTTGAGACTTCAAGGATTCTGGGTGTTTCCATATCTCGATGACTGGCTCATCACCATTCCTACCAGGCATCTACTGCTTCAAACAGCAGAGTTCATACTTTGCTTGTTTGCTCACTTGGGCATTAGAGTGAACCACTCAAAATCTCAACTAAGTCTGACTCAAGACCTAGAGTTTATAGGAGCCTGTCTAAATACCACCACCTGTACAGCTTCCCTTCCTCTACACAGGCTGCAAAAGATAAGATCCCAAGTACAAGCCATTCTCTCCAATAACAAGGTACCTGCACGTTTAATCCTTCAAGCCTTAAGGTCCATGGCAGCTGCCATTACATTAGACCTGCTAGCAAGATTTCACACGAGACTACTACAGTGGCTTTTGGCATCCCAGTGGTCCATTCTGATCCATCCAGTGACTCATTCCATTTTATTGGCAGTTGTTGCAAGAAGGACTTAACCTGGTGGCTGGAATCCGAGGAAATTCTATTAGGCCATCTCTTCGTTCCACCTTAACACAAGGCCATAGTGACCATAGGTGCCTCCCAGATGGGGTGAGGGGACATTATCTGGGAAGAACAGTCCAAGGTACTTGGTCCCCATTGGAGGCCAATCTACATATCAGTGTTCTGGAACTGAGGGCAGTGCTCTTAACATTGCAAGCCTTCCAAGCTGTCCTCCTTCTTGGAACAATTTTTGTTTTGTTGTAAATCCCCTTTAATTTGGGATGCCACCAGGGTGGTTTGTTTCCAGGTCTAGTCCTGGGGTTAATTCTGTTAGGTACATCAAGCATCTCTGCAGCCATTGACATGGTTGTACAGAATTTCTGAGAGCAATTCGCACAGGTTGCTGTGTTCTCTGGGTTTGGAAGGGCATTGCATTTTGACTGTCCATCACTTAATAAAAGTCGGTTTGCTTTGGAATAGATGTTCATCTTGTTTCACTGTTGCAGTCATCACTGTAGGGTTCTTCCTGCCGGCAGGCAGTCCTCGGTCGGCCAGAATCCCAAAGTCTGGGTCCGGTGTCGGCTGTTCAGTCATGCTCCCTGACGTCAGAGCGCTAGGAGTACAAAGCTGCCAGCCGACGCCATGTTCTCCAGTCTTTCTTGCCGTGTGGTGAAAGCAGTTCGTAAGTGCTGGTCGGCTAACTCCTGATATTTTTTCGTACTTCAGTCCGAAGACTTACTACTTCTTCTCAAAGCTAAGTACCCCGTTGGGGAAACTTTTTTCTTGCTCCTGTCCGATGTCAGAAAAAGTTAATAATTGCATTTCTTGTGGGAAGCAAATTCCTCATAAGGATTTCCATTCTTACTATATTCCTTGTTTAGGCCCTGACCACGACGTAGCTAGTTGTCGGTTTTGTGCTAGATTTAACCAACGTACGATTAAGCGAAGGTACGATTTTGCTTCTCACTACTTTGGTAGGAGATTTAATTATAAAATGTCGTCGGACATGCTTCCGACTACCGGAGTTCACAAATGATGCAAGGATAAGGACAGGCCTCCGAGGTCCAAATCAGACGACGTTTTACAAACAGAGCCAGCTACAGGTTCGGCCGTCGTCAGTGAGGTGCTTTCGCAGCCCCTGTCCTCGGCCATTTCAGAACTGACTGCCGAAACGGACTCCCACGAGGAGCCAACTAGGCCTTTGAGCACTCCAGCTGCAGGACCTTCGGACAATGGTCCCTCGGATGGGTCCGGAGCCGCTGTGCAGGTACCGGCTTCCGAGGGGGTTTTCAGGCCTACACAGCTTCTGATAAAGGCAAAGGCAAAGACTCCTTCTAAATCTAAGACACCAGCCCAGGCCTCTTCTGATCCAGGACCCAAATCTCAGAAACAGCTACTTAAAATGGTGGAGGACTTACTAACCATGATTAGGGGTTCACATCCCCCTCCAGGCAAAAGGCCAAGGCAAGAATTGGATTATGAATCTTCTGATCAGGCATCTATTTCTTCAGTGTCTTCCTCTGAACAGGAATATACTTTCCCTCCTTATGAGGATTCTGATGCTGAGGAATCCATTCCATCAGCTTCTCCCCCTGAGGATTTTTCTTTTGGGGAAACTTTACATGACATGAGGGAACATTTTCACTGGGAAGGACAGGAGTACTCGGAATCTAAGAGAAGGCTTAGGGTTTTCCTTCTTCTTCCCCAACATAGACCCCTGGCTATTCCTCCTATTTTGCATATTGTGGATGATGCCTTTTCTGAGGCTAATTTAACTCCTCACTCCTTTCCTCCAGCCCCTGCTAAGCCCGACAGATATTACAGGGTCCCTGACTGCCACCAGTTCCTTTACAAAAATCCTACTGCTGATCCAGAAACCATTTCTCAGGGTCCTAAGGGGGTTAAGGCCGCTTCTGCTAAAAACCTTATTCTGACAGATAAGGATTCCAGAGCTTTGGAGAGATGGGGCAAAAAAGTGTACACTTCTGCTACTTTATCTATTAGGGCTTTAAATTGTCAATTTCATATGCTAAAATATCAGCAATTTCTGCTGTCTGTTATGAAACAAAAGCTGGGTACCATTTCTGCATGTGCAGATAATAAGGAATTACACGATTTGATGCATGCTACTGAGCAAGTGGGGAAGCATGGCTTACACTGTGGTTTTGATGCCTTGGAGGCTTCATGCAGGGCGGCTGCCACTGGCACAGTCATTAGAAGACATGCTTGGTTAAAGGAACAAAACTTACCTGATCAAGTGAAAGCAAAGTTACTGGATGCTCCTGTTCAGCATAATGTTTTGTTTGGGCCTAAGGCTGAAGAGGTGATAAAGAAAATGGAGGATAAGGCTAAATCCATGCAAACGGTTAAGGATTTCTTACAAGTTCAGCCCCCAAGATTTAGCAGAAATTGGCTAACTAAAAATTGGTCCTTTCCCAGCTCAGACAGGCCTCAGAGGGGTAGATATAGGCACTCCAGAGGGGAGGGCCCAAGCACAGACCTCTTACAGACCTAGACAGTGGAGAGCTTCCACCCCCAGGGGTGGAGAGGACAGACCTCAATCTTATAGAAAACAGGCTCAATGACTCCCCCTGCATGGCTCCAGGAACTTCTCTCCTGGAAGCCTCTCTAGGAGGAAAACTCTCTCTTTTTCAACAAAATTGGACTTACATAACCCAAGACAAGTGGGTTCTAGATGTAGTTTCAAGAGGTTACAAATTCCACTTTCATACCTTGCCAAGACCAAACGGATGGCCAGACCTACCAAAACACCAATGGTCAGAGGCATTAAACCAGGTGGGATCCCTCATGGCTATGAGGGCCATAGAACTGGTTCCACAATCAGGGACGGGCCAAGGTTTTTACTCAAGACTCTTTCTAGTTCCCAGAAAGCAAAATTCATGGAGACCCATCCTGGATCTGTCAGTCTTAAACACTTTCCTGGACGTACCAAAGTTCAAGATGCTTACTGTGCAGCAGCTCCTGCCAATGTTGAGCAAAAATGCATGGATGGTGACATTGGATTTAAAGGAGGCTTACCTACACATCCCAATCAGACAGGAGTGCAGAAAATACCTCAGGTTCAAGGCCGGATCGAAACTTTACCAATTCTCTGCGCTGCCCTTTGGCTTGTCTACTGTGCCCAGGGTCTTCACCAAGTGCCTGGCACCAGTAGTAGTGTATTGCAGACTCAAGGGAATTCAAATTTACCCTTATCTGGACGACGGCCTTATTCAAGCAGACAGCAAGGATGTCTTACTCCCGCATCTGGAATTTGTTCAAAATCTTCTCAAGCACCTGGGATTCACTGTGAACATAAAAAAGTCAAATTTGATACCCACACAACAGATAACTTTTCTGGGTGCTCTTCTAAACACAACAACCCAGGTGGCATTCCTGATATCCGAAAAACAACTGCAGCTGGCTTCAACTTTCAAAACCTTGGCGTCAATAACTCCGCTAACTGCAAGGAAATTCCTGCAGGCTTTGGGTTACATGGCCTCCTGCATCCTTCTCATACCAAATGCAAGACTACATATGAGAAAAATACAGTGGTACTTAAAAAGTGTATGGTCCCAGCATTGCCACAGTCTAAACACACAGATTGCTGTCTTGCCTTGTCTACAAAAGGAATTCCATTGGTGGACCATGGCATGTGTTCACAACAAAGGGAAAGCCTTCAGTCTGCCTCCAGCCAGCCAAGTGTTAACCACAGACGCCTTGGATTACGCATGGGGAGCCCACTTGCAGGGAAAAGGTCTGCAAGGTTTTTGGACAGAGGATCAGAAGCACCTACATATCAATTTAAAAGAGATGTTAGCTGTACAGAATGCCCTCTTGGCTTTCAGGAATCTTCTACAACCAGGACAACTACTGATACAGACAGACAACACCACAGTTATGTGGTACATAAACAAGCAAGGGGGTTCACACTCCTACCCCCTTTGCAGACTAGCCATGACTCTTTGGAACATAGCTCTAGCTTGAAAAGTGGATCTACAAGCTCAGTTTCTGCCAGGGAAACAAAATATTCTGGCAGACAGCCTGAGCAGGAACCTGTCAGACCCACACAAGTGGATGCTAGACACCCAAATATTCAAGATGATTACAGAAGCCTGGGGCTGCCCGGACATAGATCTATTTGCATCCCCCCTCAACCACCAGTTACAGATTTTTTGCACAAGGACATTTCACAAACTAGCATGGAAAGTGGCTGCACTATCATTCAGTTGGAGAAACCTCTCGGGGTATGCCTTTCCGCCACTACCTCTTCTTCCACGGGTGTTATTAAAGATCAAGCAGGGCAAGCCCAAGATGATGATTTTACTGGCCGCACGTTGGCCTCGTCAATTTTGGTACTCAACACTGATGAATCTATCCCAGGAGCCTCCTTGGATTCTACCTCAGATTCCAAATCTTTTGTCCCAACACCAGGGCCAGGTCCTGCACTCTCATGTCAAAACTCTCAGCCTGGCAGCCTGGCGCATCCAGGGTCTATGATTTATCCTATCCTTCCCAAACAGGTCATAGATGTCATCTTAGAAGCCAGACAGCCTAGCACTAGAAAATCTTATGCAGGTAAATGGAAGAGATTTTGCACCTGGATGCATGCTCAGGATTCGGATCCTCTCATTCCTAATATCCCACTGATTTTACTTTACCTGACAGACATGCTTCATAAGGGTTTATCCTTCTCCTCCATAAAAATACATGCCTCAGCTATCTCTGCACATTACAATACAGATCCTCCAATCTTTTCCCATCCACTTCTGAAACAATATCTCAGAGGAGCAAAGAATTTAAGATCCCCTAGGACCCCACCCATACCTGCCTGGGACCTCAACTATGTTCTGGAAAAACTCACTCTGCCTCCTTTTGAGCCTGCTGCCACATCTGAGCTTAAGTATTTATCATGGAAGACAGCTATCCTGCTGGCTTTGACTTCAGCCAGGAGAGTCTCCGAGTTACAAGCTCTCATGGCTGTGGAACCTTATATTATTTTTCACCAAGACAGGGTGTCTTTAAGGACTAATTCTACTTTCATGCCTAAAGTGGTTTCCAAAGTGGCTTTAAATCAAACTATTCACCTGCCAACTTTTTTCACTAATCCACAAAATAAGGGGGAAAGGATCTTGCATTCCTTGGATGTACACAGACAACTTCGTTTTTACCTGGGCAGAACCAAGGATATCAGGAAAACAGAGCAACTGTTTGTTTCTTATGCAACAAATTCCCAAGGCAAAGCTATTTCAAAACAGACCATTTCTAAATGGATTGCTCATGGAATCAGATTTTGTTACTCTCATCATGGAAAGCAAATCCCAGGAAAAATTAGGACTCGCTCTACCAGAGCTGCTGCTACTTCAGCTGCCTTTCTCAGGGGAGTACCTACCAAAGATATTTTGGAAGCTGCAACTTGGAGTTCAGTGCATACTTTCTCTAAGCACTACAATCTCCCTCTTTACTCTAAGTCTAGGGCAGGCTTTGCTTCTGCAGTCTTGCAGGTCCTTCTAGCCACCCCTTCTACTCTATAACCACCACCCTTTATCTCTGCTTTGGGATTCTACCCTACAGTGATCACTGCAACAGTGAAACACGATGAACATAGTACAGTTGTGTACACTTACCTTAAATGTAGATGTTCGAGTGTCTTCACTGTTGCAGTCTGGGTTACCCTCCCTCCTGACCCCTCTTATATTTTCATTAGTGTGGTTTCCTACTTCACCCTTCTTTTGAGGTGTATTTGCTTCAGGATATGGGGTTTGTTGTGTGTTACTTTTTTCTTTTACTATTAGCCTTCATTTTTGGGCACCTGACATCTGGGGCAAGAAAAACTGGAGAACATGGCGTCGGCTGGCAGCTTTGTACTCCTAGCACTCTGACGTCAGGGAGCATGACTGAACAGCCGACGCTGGACCCAGACTTTGGGATTCTGGCCGACCGAGGACTGCCTGCCAGCAGGAAGAACCCTACAGTGATGACTGCAACAGTGAAGACACTCATAGGTTCATAGGTTGGTACTAGACTATCAGCCGTAGGACCTATACAAGCCTAGCCATAACAATTCCCTGGCTATTTCTTCCTACATTATTTACTTTCCTGGACCCCTGTCTAGCAGGGTGACTGACGTGATCCCTGGGGTGAATTTCCTTTCTCCCATCCAATCGTCAAGGTTCCTCTTGAAGAGGTCCAAAGAGGCACTCTGCTTGACATGTATGGGCAATCTATTCCAGAGTCTGGGGAGTCTCTGGGTCAGGAACCTATCCCTCCAGCATGTTTTGTTTATTGTGATGACAAGGTTTAGATCCCTGGAGCGTGTAGCTCTGAGGGATTGGGATTTCTTTAAGTGTAGCATGTCCAACAGCTCTGGGTTTGACATGGCCTTGTATGTTAAGCAGAGATCGCCTCTGAGTGGACGATACGCGAAAGAGTATAGCTGGAGTTTTTTAAGGCGGTCGAACATCTACATTTATGGTAAGTGTACACAACTGTTCATTCCTAAATGTTACTGGTTTTAATGGGATTACCAAATTGATTTCAGTTTAGAAGGAAACAGCTTTATGGTCTGACCTTACCATGGGGGATGAGACATGCTGGGGGGTGGAGGAAGGGTGCAGCATTCTGCATATTTGTAAGCATGAGGTCCAGTGTGGTGGAGCCTCTAGTGGGCTTAATCACTACATGGTCAAGTGTGTTTGTATTTACAAAGTCTAGGAAACTCTGTGCCTGTGCATTTGAGACTGTTTAAGATTCGCATTCTGTAGAGGGGTAATTAGTCACCCATGAGTAGGTGGCTAGGTAGAGGGGTAATTAGTCTCCCATGAGTAGGGCGTTAGGTAGAGGGGTAATTAGTCACCCATGAGTAGGGCGCTAGGTAGAGGGGTAATTAGTCTCCCATGAGTAGGGCGTTAGGTAGAGGGGTAATTAGTCACCCATGAGTAGGACGTTAGGTAGAGGGGTAATTAGTCTCCCATGAGTAGGGCGTTAGGTAGAGGGGTAATTAGTCACCCATGAGTAGGGCGTTAGGTAGAGGGGTAATTAGTCACCCATGAGTAGGGCGCTAGGTTGGATGGTAAGTGTCTCCAGTAGGTCCAAGTGAACATTGTGAGCTTCTTGGGTGATGGAGGGTGAACGATAGCTGGCTAAGATATAGGACTGCATTTTGTCTGTGGTGATCTGCAAGTGGAGGAACTCCATGTCATCCTGTTTACCCACCCAAGAGGTATGCTTCTTACTAATGTATATTGAGACACCTCCTGTTTTAGCCTTTTTTCTGTGCAGCTGCTGGTCTAAAAGTGTGGAAGGCACTGAAACTTTGCACTGTCAGAGTACTCCCTGCCTCTTTAAGTCATGTCTCACTAACTGCACAGATGTCTTTATAGTCTCGAGTGTGAGGAGGGTTCGCAGAAAGTATTTTCTTTTTTTTGCTTAGGCTTTTGGCATTGAACAGTAAGACCTTGAGGTTCAGTTGAGTTGATTTTGCTGGTTCCTATCAGCAGACTGAAGACGCATGTTTTCGAATATGTCTTGGTCGAACTGTCAAAACCGAAACTGCAAAATATCTAAGCGGCATGTAAGAAAATTCTTTCCCTGGGAAAGAATTTGCTTGGCCACTTAGGTACTTTGCCATTTTCGTCACTGTAGTGCGGTCTCGGAGTTGGTATATTTAAGTAGGGGGGGGTGTGGGGGGCACAGCCCCCCACTTAATCTCATGTTTAAATCTGCTTACCTTTTTTTTTTTTTTTTTGGAACAGCAATTTTTTTCCCTTGGAAAACAATCACTGTTCTGACAGTTCGGTTTTGTAAGCTTTCGCTTATATGGGGTCGATTAATCACAGTTAGCTTACCTAAGCGTTCCGTGATCTAATATAGACCCGATTTTGCTATGTCAGTAGGTTTGTCAATTTAGCATTGCCTAAAAAAGGCACTATACAGGTGAATAAAGTTTTAGCCATTATTCGAAAGCTTGGAGGGGAGAGGTGCAGGCTAGGACTCCAATCTTTCTTGAGCTCTTGGGAAATGAGCAAGAGATGATATGTAGTAAAGAAGGTTTACTGAAGACAAACACTGGTTTGCTGGGTTGGCACTCAGTACTGTGTGTCTTTGGCAAACAGTCAGTGGGAAGAGTACATAAATAGCTTGCACAACAGTCAGTAGCAATGAAAGATGGGAGGGAGGGACTCTAGAAATCAGGTTATTATAAGGGGTAGAGGGTAGAGACACAGCCATAGCACTAAGTGGGGGGGGGGGTGCGGAAAAACCAAACAAACTAGTTATAGAGACCTACAGTCAAATAAAGGTAATAGTGGAGCTCTTTCAGAAACTTTAACTGTGTGTTAGTGCAGGATGGGGCAGACACAGAATGTTGTTTTAAGCGTGTAAAAATCAGAATATGAAGGCACTGAGGTACAAAGTGGAGCACAAACAATTGTCTCACTATTGACCTTTTACTGCAGTTTAAAGCACCAGACTATGCAGAAATTTACCAGTAATACTGTTTCTGGGAAAAATGCAGTAATAAATGAGTTAAGCCTCAAAATCTCGCAGGAGTACACAGCTCTGCCACAAATGTGAATTAAACTTCCTCCTTCTATTAGAACCACTTTAAACCTCATTCAGTAAAAACTTCTTAAAAGCTATGTAACACAGACTTGGCTTTGCTCATGTAACAGTCCAGGTTAAGTAAGAACTGCTACTACTGTTTCCCCCCTATTTATAAAATGAATGTGCAAACCTTACTTCCACACTCCTTTCCATTCCCCTACCTGTCCCTTCCTAGGCCTAATTAGAAACCAATATATGACCAACTCTCACAGTAACTCTCTCGTCAAAATCTTCCATTCCCTCTGTTGTTCTCGTCCATACCCTCCCTCTCCCACATTTCCCCTTTTTCGCTCTTCCTTACTACTGCTGAACAGAAAGTCACTATAATAACTTGATTACACTAACTCTTCTTTGTATTCCTAAGTGTAAACATATAAATAACTTTATTGCATTTACTCTTTCCTGCATTCCTAACTGTAAACATATGCTTACACTCTTTACCAACTGTAAACCATGGTTATAGTATGTACCCTATGGCTTATTCTTCATTATATTTTGATTTACTGTATTACTACAAGATCATGCAAACTGTGCAAACTATTTTATTATTTTTTTGCGTTATTACTTAGAGTGGCTTTCGGAAGACATGCGTCGAATGGACATGCCTTAGTTGAAGGTTGGGCGTCGAGCTGGCACCCGTAAAAAAATCTACTGCCAATCATTAGCAGACCGGAGTTTTGCTGTGGTGACCCCTAACCGGGAAAAGCCGAAAAATAACTTTAAAATATTATACATATATCAAGTATCTTTCATTGTACAAAAGTCATAATTACGTCTATGTTTTTATGTAAAGTTACTGTGTGGAGCTTCTCTCCCCAGGCCTCCACTGAAGATGGGTCTCAGCCCATTGGACTTTCCTGGTAAACAAATGTAAAATAAAATAAATCATCTTCTTCTTTCGGCTGCTCCCGTTAGGGGTCCCACAGCGGGTTATCTGTTTCCATTTCTTCCTGTCCTCTGCATCTTGCTCTGTCACACCAACCACCTGCATGTCCTCTCTCACCACATCCATAAACCTTATCTTAGGACTTCCTTTTTTCCTGTTACCTGGTAGCTTAATTCTTAGCATCTTTTTCCCAGTATACTCTGCATCCCTCCTCAGCACATGTCCAAACTATCGTAATCTTGCCTCTCTGGCTTTGGCTCCAAACCTTCCAACCTGGGCTGTCCCTCTAATTTCCTAAATTCCTAATCCTGTCCACCCTCATCACACCCAGTGCAAATCTTAACATCTTTAACTCTGCCACTTCCAGCTCAGACTCCTGCCTTTTTGTCAATGCCACTAGCTCCAACCCATATAACATAGCTGGTCTCACTACCCTCTTGTAGACCTTCCCTTTCACTCTTACTGGTACTCG
The DNA here is from genome assembly GCF_019279795.1 of Protopterus annectens. Classification (NCBI taxonomy): domain Eukaryota; kingdom Metazoa; phylum Chordata; order Ceratodontiformes; family Protopteridae; genus Protopterus; species Protopterus annectens. The sequence continues at coordinate 1,215,488 of NC_056743.1, read as the reverse complement.
TCTGTCACAAATCACTCCTGACACTCTTCTCCACCCACTCCATCTTGCCTGTATTCTGTTCTTCACCTCTCTTCCACACTCACCATTACTCTGAACTGTTGATCCCAAGTATTTAAACTCATCCTCCTTCGCCACCTCTACTCCCTGCATCCTCACCATTCCTATATCCTCCCTCTCATTCACACACATATATTCTGTCTTAGTCCTGCTGACCTTCATTCCTCTTCTCTGTAGAGCATATCTCCATAGGTTCATAGGTTCATACTAGGCTATCTGCCCTAGGGTATTTGTAAGCCTAGCCAGAGTGTGTTTGGCTTTCGCCACCCGTTTTAAATTAATTTTGCTATGCCCTTTTTCGAGGTTAGTATACTGTGCCTCTATCTAACAGTGACACAGAAGTGATACCCGGGGTAAACCTACGATCTCCCATCCACTCATCAAGATTCCTCTTGAAGAGAGTTAATGAGGGACTCTGCCTAACCTGGACTGCGATTTTATTCCAGAGTGAAGGGAGCCTCTGGGTTATGAATCTGTCCCTCCAGCATGTCCTATTTATTTCAGTGCTGAGGTTCAAGTCTCTCGAGCGCGTAGCTCGATGGGCTTTGGATTTTCTGAGGTGCAGCATGTCCATTAATTCCGTGTTGGACATGGCTTTATACGTCAGACACAGATCGCCTCTGAGCAGGCGGTATGCCACTGAGTAGAGCTGGAGTTTCTTTAACCGGGCAGCATATGGCATCTGTTTGAGCCCTTTGATCCTCTTGGTGAGGTACTTTTGGGGTCTTTCCAGTTGCTGCAGGTGTCTGGTAAGGTACATCCCAAATGGGGCATTGTACTCAATTATGGGCCTGATGAGGGATGAGCAAAGAGGCACGATGACGTCCCCTGATCTAGATGTGAATCCCTTCATGATTAGGTGGGCTATATAAAATGTTTTTCTAACCACTTTGGCCACGTGGTTGTCAAATGAGAGATTGCCATCAACTTGGGTCCCCAGGTCCCTAATTACTTCTTCTGTACTTAATGGATTACCACCTATGTGGTAATTTGTGGACACTTTGTTTTTGCCAAAGGGGATGACTATACACTTTTTGGCGTTTAGCTTGAGGCCATGACTCTGGCACCAGTTGTCTGTTTCTGTGAGGCCCTTTTGGAGGAAGCTTGTGTCGGCTGGAGAGTCGATTATGGTGCCCAGTTTGCAGTCATCTGCGAACTTGGTCAGCCACAGTCCTTCCGCGTTGGCCTGTACCTCCGAGAAATATATACCGAACAAGAGAGGTCCCAGGACTGAGCCTTGTGGGACGCCACTTGTAACTGGTTTGGAGTCTGACATGGCTCCAGCAATTCTAACCATCTGGGTTCTGTCCTTGAGCCAGTTTGCAACCCATCTAGTGACATAGGGGTTTATATTTAAGCTGGTGAGCTTATCTATAATGCCAGAGTGGTGTATTGTATCGAAGGCTTTTGCGAGGCCCAGGTAAGTTGTGTGGACCACCTTCCCCTCGTCAATGGCCTTGGTGACTGTTTCAAAGAAATTGACCAGGTTTAAGAGGCAGGATCTGCCCTTAACAAAGCCGAACTGGCTAGGATCCAGTGTCTGTAGGTCCCAAATATCTTTATTTATGAGGTCCATGATGATCCTTTCCATAGCTTTGCAGACCAAGCTAGTCAGGCTTATGGGGCAATAGTTTCCAGGATCCGTTGAGGCACCACCTTTGTGGAGAGGGACCACTGTTGCTGTATGCCACTCTTTGGGTATATATCCTGTAGTAAGGCTGAGATTGAACAGCAGTTTTAGGTGTGGGTTTAGCTCTTCTTGGAGTTCATGTAGGACGCAGCCCGGGACACCGTCTGGTCCCATTGATGCTGTGTTTTTTGCTTTGGAGAGGGCGGCTCTTACCTGAGCATCTGAGATGTCAGGGGGGCAACACTCTGCTGGGATAGATATTTGCCCTTTTGGTGGGGGGGGGAGTTTGCACTGAACCTGTCAGCTAGGATGTTGGCAATGTCTGTGGGTTCGGTGTATTTTTTGTCATTTTGGACTAATTCTGAGCATATCTGGGAATTCCCACCCAGGTTCCTAACATAACTAAAGAAAGCCTTGTGATTATCCTTCGTGTCCTGTGCAATTTTTCTCTCGAAGCTGGCCTTAGACGATTTTATGAGTGCCTGTAGTTTTTTGCTAATACTGATCAGAGATGCCTTCCCTTTTTGGGATTTTGCTCTATCATGTAGTAGCTTCCTCCTTCTATAGTATAGTTTGTTTATGGCTGGGGTCCACCAGACAGGACGTCTTCCTTTGGAGGATTGGGTCTTGGTTTTATTTGGGATTGCATGAACCATGCATTCCTGAAAGTGTTCATAGAATGCGTTTATAAAAGATTCTGCAGTCTGGGCTATATTTTCCACAGGCCTGGGGGCTTTGAAAGATTCCACCTCGGTTTAGAGGAGTGTGAAATTTGCTTTAGAGAAGTTTTTCACTGTGATTTTCTGGGAGGGGGTGGGGTCGGGATGTGAATATCCAGTGAGATTAGTTTATGGTCTGATCTTACCAGTGAGGGATACACTTCTGGTCTGGAGCATAGAGTCCCCATGTTGGTGATGATCAGGTCCAGTATGTTTTCCCCTCTTGTGGGAGTGGTAACAAGTTGTTCCATAGCATTTGAGTTTATAAATTCTAGGAACCTTTGGGCTAGGGTGTTGGAGCTAGAGTAATGCTCCCAGTCTATGTTTGGGTAGTTGAAGTCGCCCAATATAATGGTGTTTGGAGAGACCTTCATATTTTCCAGTGTTCTCAGGAAGGCTGAGTGGGGTTCCTGGGTTTGGGAGGGTGGTCTGTAGCAGGCTATAAACTGGAAGGCAGTTTTACCCACTGTTAGTTGCACATGGATAGTCTCTGATGCTTCGTGCTGTGCCACCAACCTGGAGGTGTGGGTATCTTTGATGAACATTGATACTCCCCCTCCTTTTGTGGTTCGGTCCAAGTTTTGGGGCCGAAAAGCATGGTATGAGGTATAACCTGGTAGTGCTGGGGTGCTCTCGGGAGCCTTGAACCAGGTTTCTGTTACTGCACAGATATCGATGTTCTCCATGCTAAGGAGAGTTTCGAGTGCGTGCATCTTGAGGTTTAGACTTCTGGCGTTGAGTAGCATTACTCTTAGTTTCTTATCCCTTGTGATACCTATGGAGGTGGGTTTGTCTTTTGAGCCTTGCCTAAAAAAGGCACTATGGGGGGTAGCAAGAGCCTTTTCCAATATCCGAAAGCCCAGGGTGACAGGTGCAAGCCGTCCCTAGCGAAGCATCGTGGCTTGTCGAGCATGTCATCCCAGGCTGACAGGCATTGGATTCCCTTTGAATGACACCAATACTTAAGCCAATTGTTGAAATTGATCATCTTGTCTTCATATTATGGCATCATTCTTGGTGAGGGTAAGATGCTACTCAAGGTCAGGGTCATACATGCTCAGAGAGCTCCTCTGTCTCTTTTCATGTAGTCCAGGGAGGTACGTCTCAGGTCATTCACACCAGCATGGACAATGACTGAGTCATATTTGTACTTGCCTTGGAGTGACCTGAGTGCTTGTGTTATGTGGCGGATCCTAGCGCCCGACAGGTAGCTCACCGTGACCTTTTTGTTCAGCCTGGTGAGTGGGACGTTAGTGTGCCTGACGATAGTCACCTATTACAAGTGTATCAGGTGTGTTGTTTAGCCTTAAGGGCTGTGACTGTTCGGCACACTGGCTTTGTGAGCTTTGTGTTGCACGTGTTTTGTTTTGGGGTAGCGGTTGCTTGGGTGTCTGCTTTGGAGGTCTCTGCTGCTTAGGCAGATTTTTATTTAGAGCCTCCGAGTATGTTTTTGTGTGTTTGTGTTTGGTTTGCTGTCGTGGTAGGTCTATGTGAGACTGGAATTGTAGTGAGTGTGGTTTCCTTCTCCTCCTGACTGGTTACGCCAGTACTGAGTTGAGAGAGCTTAGCCTCCAGTTTGGCTATATGGTTGCATCTCTCACATGTGTTGGAATTTGTTGGGAGGAGGAGAGGGTTGTCTGTGTACATGAGGCAGTTGTAACATTGCCTCAAGATTCCCAAATTCACCAGCTGGAATGGAGAGGAGATTGACAACTGACCTTTGGACATGCTAGAATAGTATTGGGAATTCCTTTATAACTGAAAGAAAGGGCCAATGTGGAACAAGGTACTCAATGGAAGTTTGTGAGGGTGTAGTGCTTTTAATTTTTTAGTGCTGACTTATATAATTGCTTTAGTGAGCAAGTGCCAGGTAACTTAAATGCAATGTGTTACAGGTAACTTAAATGCAAAAATGACAAACAGTAACTTTCAAGTGAAACAAGGGAATAAGTACAGTAAGCAATGCAGATATCACTAGGGATCCACAGAAGCGCTGAAAAGCCGCGTTTTAGATGAAATTAGCGTTTCAGGGAAATAACAAGCAAACAAACAAAGCTAGATTCAGGAGGCCTGGATCTAGTCTATGCTACAGCAAACAAGGTGTACCAATTTCAATAAGAAACAGTTCAGATATACAGGCACTATAAGCCTTTAACCAGAAATTCCCAGCTCAGAAGGGCAGAGTCCAGCCTCTCCTCCCACAAGAGTGTGCAGACCACGAACCTTCTTAATGTAAAATAACTGGCCTGAAGCCCAAGTGCTTAAACCAGAACTAATACACTTTTAGAATAACAGACAGTGAGCCCTCAATCAGCATTTCCCAACTTAGAAGGATGTAAGCTACCTGCCCTGCCACCACAGTGCAGGCTACAAACCTTCCTAATGTAAAACAACTGGTCTGAAGCCCAAGTGCTTAATCCAAAAGACTTAGAATGATAGCTACACTTTAATCAAGTTACTACCAAGCAGTAATAAATACAATTGAATACTTTAAAGAATGCCTGGATTAGTGCTCAAGTTATACAAACAAAGCTAGATTCAGCAAGCCTGGATCTAGTCTATGCTACAGCAAACAAGGTGTACCAATTTCAGTAAGAAGCAGTTCAAATATGCAGGCACTATAAGCCTTTAACCAGAAATTCCCAGCTCAGAAGGGCAGAGTCCAGCCTCTCCTCCCACAAGAGTGCAGACCACGAACCTTCTTAATGTAAAACAACTGGCCTGAAGCCCAAGTGCTTAAACCAGAACTAATACACTTTTAGAATAACAGACACTGAGCCGTCAATCAGCAGTTCCCAACTTAGAAGGATGTAAGCTACCTGTTCTGCCACTACAGTGCAGACCACAAACCTTCTTAATGTAAAACAACTGGTCTGAAGCCCAAGTGCTTAAACTAAAAGGCTTAGAATGAGTTACACCAAGCAATAATAAATACAATTGAGTACTTTTAAGATGACGCAAAAGCAAAATAAAGTAGGAAGAAACACAAATACAGTAAAAGCAGATACATTTTTTTTTTTTTTAAAGTGGAAAGAGAGAAAGGAGTAGCAGAAACTAAGCTGATTGGCCTTCTCAAATGTTCTCCCTGTACTGGGTGGAATGAGGTAATGACACTAGACTGGGAGGAGGGTCCCAGATCAAATTTACACTAGGGATGGGCAACTGCACCTCTCCAGGGTCTCCTCCACCTGTTCCCTACTCCCACTACAGATCACAGTGTCATCTGCAAACATCATAGTCCACGGGGACTCCTGTCTGATCTCGTCTATCAATGTGTCCATCACCATTGCAAATAAGAAAGGGCTCAGAACTGATCCTTGATGTAATCCCACCTCCACCTTAAATGCATCCGTCACTCCCACAGCAGACCTCACCGCTGTCACACTACCCTTGTACATATCCTGTACCACTCTTACATACTTCTCTGATACTTCCGACTTCCTCATACAATACCACAACTCCTCTTGATGCACCCTATCATATGCTTTCTCTTAAGTCCACAAAGACACAATGCAACTCCTTCTGACCTTCATTGTACTTCTCCATCAGCACTCTCAGAGTAAACATCACATCTGTAGTGCTCTTTCTTGGAATGAACTTACTGCTGATCACTAATCATCACCTCCCTTCTTAACCTAGCTTCCACTACTCTTTCCCATAACTTCATGCTGTGACTGATCAATTGAATCCCTCTGTATTTACTATAGCTCTGCACATCACCCTTATTCTTAAAAATCAGTACCAAAACACTTTTTCTCCATTCCTTAGGCATCCTGTCACTTTCCAAGATTTCATTAAACAAACAATGTAGTTAAAAACTTCACTGCCATTTCACCTAAACCCCCTCCATGCTTCCACAGGTATGTCATCTGGAACAACAGCCTTTCCATTCTTCATTCTCTTCATAGCTGTCCTTACTTCCTCCTTGCTTGTCCACTGCACTTCCTGATTCACTATCCGCACATCATCCAACCTTCTCTCCCTCTCATTCTCTTCATTCACCAGCCCCTCAAAGTACTCTTTCCATCTGCTCAACACACTCTCCTCGCTTGTGAGTATGTTTCCCTCATTATCCTTTATCACCTTTACCTGCTGCATATCTTTCCTAGCTCGGTCCCTCTGTCTAGCCAATCGGTACAGGTCCTTTTCTCCCTCCTTAGTGTCCATCCTTTCATACAACTCTTCATATGCCTTATCCTTAGCCTTTGCCACCTCTCTCTTTGCCATGCACCTCATCTCCTTATACTCCTGTCTACTTTCTTCATCTCTCTGACAATCCCACTTCTTCACCATCCTCTCTCTGTATACTTTCCTGTACTTCTTCTTTCCACCACCAGGTCTCCTTGTCCTACTCCCTCTTTCAAGATGTCACACCAAGCACCATTCTAGCCATCTCCCTTACTAGCTCTGCTGTAGTTACCCAGCTATTTGGTAACTCTTCACTGCCACCCAGTGCCTGTCTTAACTCATCCCTGAACTCCACCTCACAATTACCCTTTTTCACTTTCCCCCATTTGATCCTTGGTGCTGCCCTTACACTCCTCCCCTCCTCTTGATCACCAACGTCATCCTACAGACCACCATCCTATGCTGCCTAACTACACTTTCCCCTGCCACCACTTTACAGTCTCCAATCTCCTTCAGACTGGCCCTCCTACAGAGGATATAATCCACCTGTGTGTAAGTAAGTAAAATAAACTACAAGACTGTGAGCCAGCAGAGTTTAAAATGCAAATGGATAGCTTGTCGAAGTGATTCTACTTGTGGAAATACAAGTGCAGAGTAATGCAGAAACACATTCTTCCCTCAACTGTTAATAAAAATGCAAGACTAAGGTCCCAGAACAAACTTAAAAATGCCAACAGATGAAACAGAGCAGAAAAGTACAGGTCACTAAGTGCAACTCAAATATTTAAGTAGATTGAAAAAATTAAAATAATTGAATTTTCTCGTTTTCTTTATTTTTTGAAAAACTGATTACTCACAGTTCCACCCCTCAGCAGGTTTTGGGTAAAAGACCAAATAGGTAAGTAGCAGGCCCTTGTGAACCATTTTAAGCTTAGCCAGTTTCCCTTAAAAGTGAGAATCAAACCCTGTCCCGTGTGTGAGGTAAACTCTTTAACCATTATGCGAACTTACAACATCCTAGTGTATGTTGCTGTCCTGTATATGTAAATGCAAAGAAATAGTAACTATCTGAATGTATGAGCATAGGTTCATATGTTGGTACTAGGCTATCGGCCCTAGGGCCTATACAAGCCTAGCCATAACAATTCCCTGGCTGTTACTTCCCTGGTCCCCTGTCTAACAGGGCGATTGAAGTGATCCCTGGGGTGAATTTCTTATCTCCCATCCAGTCGTCAAGGTTCTTTTTGAAGAGAGCCAAAGAAGCGCTCAGCTTGACATGTATGGGCAGTCTATTCCAGAGTATGGGGAGTCTCTGGGTCAGGAACCTATCCCTCTAGCATGTTTTGTTCATTGTGATGACCAGGTTTAGATCCCTTCAGCGTGTGGCTCTGAGGGATTGGGATTCCTTTAAGTGTAGCATGTCCAACAGCTCTGGGTTTGACATGGCCTTGTATGTTAATCAGAGATCGCCTGTGAGCAGGCAATATGCGACAGAGTATAGCTGGAGTTTTTTTTACATGGTCAGCACAGGGAATCTGCTTTAGGCTTATGATTCTTTTAATGAGGTATTTCTGTGGCCTTTCCAGTTGTTGCAGATGTCTTGTGAGGTACATACCAAACGCGACATTGTACTCTATAATAGGTCTAATGAGGGATGAGTACAGTGGGACAATGACCGCCTTTTTTCTGGATAAAAAGCCGTTAATGATGAGGTATGCAACATAGAAGGACTTCCTGACTGTTATGGTGATGTGGTTATTGAAGGTGAGACCACTGTCCACTTGTGTCCCTAAGTCCCTTATCACACTTTCGGTGTTTAGTGTACTGCCACTTATGTGGTAATTCATGGGTACATGTTTTTTCCCAAAGGAGATAACTATACATTTCTTGGCATTAAGCTTGATCCCTTGGCTCTGGCACCAAGCATCTGTTTCTGTAAGGTCCTTTTTTAGAATATCCACATCATTTGGGAATTCAATAATGGCTCCCACTTTGCAGTCATCTGCAAACTTTGTTAGCCAGAGTCCCTTAGTGCTGGCCTGTACTTCAGAGAAGTAGATGCCAAACAAGAGCGGTCCCAGGACTGAACCCTGAGGTACTCCACATGTCTGGAGCTGGATTTTGAGTCGGCTACTTTTACAGTGTGGGTTCTGTCAGTAAGCCAGTTGGCAGCCCATCGAGTGATGTAGGGATTAATGCCCAGCTTAATAAGTTTATCTATGATTCCAGAGTGGGGGATGGTGTTGAAGGCCTTGGCGAGGTCCAGATAGGCTGTGTAGACTGCCTTGCCCTCATCCACGACACTGGATACTAATTAGAAAAAGTCAATCAGGTTGAGGAGACAAGATCGGCCCTTTACAAAACCAAACTGGGTGGGTCCAGTGTTTGAAGGTTGCCAATTGCTGTGTTTATAAGTTCCATGAAAATGCATTCCATGGCTTTGCAGATCAGGCTCGTCAGACTGATGGGGTGATAGTTCCCAGGATCCAAGGTGGATTCCCCCCTTGTGGAGTAGTATGACTGTAGCTGTGCGCCACTCATTGGGCACGAAGCCTGAGGTGATTAAACATGACATTTAGGTGAGGTGCCAGTTCATTTTGGAGTTCATGTAGTACACAACCCAGGATGTCGTCTGGTCCCATAGATGCTGTATTCTTAGCTTTGGAGAGTGCGTTTTTTACCTGTGTGTCTGTGATTACTGGAATTTGGCAGTCTTTTGGTATTGAGCTGGGCCCTTTAGGGGGTGAGGAGGGGGTGAAGTTGGCACTGAATCGATCTGCCAGGATATTGACAATATTCTTGGGATCAGTATATGTTGTAGCTCAGAACAGATTGGAGCATTGCCATTTAGATTCTTGACATAACTGTAGAATGCCTTGTGGTTGTCCTTGGAATCTTTGTCAGTTTTATTTTTGTAACTAGTTTTGGAGGATTTTATGAGGGATCTCAGCTTCTTACTGAGACTGGTAAGGGATTTTTTTGCATCCTGGGGTTTTCCTCTTTTCTGCAACAGTTTCTTCCTTCTGTTGTATAGTTTGTTTATGGCAGGGGACCACCAGATTGGCTTCTTTTTTTTGGAGGAGAGCATCTTGGTTCTATTTGGAATGGCACGATTCATGCACGAGTGGATGTGCTCGTACAGTGCCTTAGTGTAGGATTCAGCAGTCGAACTTTCGGTTCCCGTCTGCATGGGTGCCATGAAGTTTGTCACTTCTGACTCTAGTATAATGAAGTTGACCTTGGAGAAGTTTTTTATGGAGTTTTCCTTACTGGGGGGTGGGGGTGGGATGTGGACGTCAAGAGTGATTAGCTTGTGGTCAGACCTGAGCAACGAGGGGGTGACCATTGGCATGGAGCATCGATCTCCCATGTTGGTAATGACCAGGTCTAGGATGTTTGAGCCCTTGGTGGGACTATGGATTAGTTGATCCATGGCATTGGAATTTATGAGTTCCAAGAACCATTGGGCTAAGGTGTTGGTGCCCGAATAGTTTTCCCAATTAATGTCAGGGTGGTTGAAATCACCTAGTATTAGGGTGTTTGGTTGTATCTTAATACTTTCCAGTATGTTTAGAAAGGTGTAGTGAGAATCTTGTGTAGGGAGATAGAGAAGAAAGCAGGAGAAATGTCCATCCTGAAAACATAATAGTGTTCGGTGGGGTGAACTTAATATTCTGCCAAGGTTAGGTACAAGAGGAAAAGGCTACTGAATTAATTGCTTGTAAGTATTGTACAAATCTGTTTGTTCCTGGCTTAACTGATAATATAGGTGTGCTACATTACATACTCCTTAATTGTCTAGATTTTCACAGAATGTTGAGATTTTCACCACAAGTTTTTGGTCTGTTCTTCATAAAATTTGTGCTTTTCTGACAAATCATTATTTATTTATATAATGTCATTTGTTGACCGGGAAAGTCCACTGGACAAAACCCATTTTCAGTGGAGGCCCGGGGAGAAAAGCTACACAGTTAAAACAAACAACAAGAAACAATCATATTATACAATTAAATTACAGATCTGGGGAGATATGCTCCACAGTTAAAGAAACAAAGTTTCACTGAAACGTTAAATTGTACACTAAGGACTGAAGTCACTAAGTAATGGTAGACATTTGTGTTTCAGATTTCATATCCTTCAGAAAATGCATACTAACACGAATCCTGCCCTAGCAACTTTCTAAGTTTACAAGTGCCATATTTAAAATATTTTCCCATTTTTGGGATTTTGTCAAGCTGTTATTTTAGGCTTTGTCCAGATTTCTTGTACTAAGCGGTATGGTTACATGGGTTTTAAGTTGAAACCATCATTCTTTGTATTAATGAAGAACTTACAGGCATAATTCCTTTCCCTGCTTCCATTGCCAACAGATACAGAACTACTGTAAGTAGTTGGTCACAGGGCTTTTAAACTACTTTTACAGGTTCAGCATCTTTTAAGAGCCCTGCCTCATTTGTGTTGTCCAGAGCTGAGAAGGGATGGTTTCCTGCCCTTCCAAATTGGTGATATCTGTGGTATTTTCTGATGTCAGTACTGCAAAAAGAGTATCTTCTGCACAAACATCAGCTGTACAGACCTAAAGGAGAAGGCTCATACGGAATGTCATGGAAAACTCTGGAATACAGTAAACAGTGGTTCGCAGTTTACATAGTAAATCTTAACCTAAAACATTTAGAGGCACTGTTTCCTATTTATAATTTCTCCAAGTCTTTTGGGTTTCTAATACCATGATGGGAATTGACCCCATTCCTAAGTCAAAGTACGATTAAAGTTCATGTAATTAGCATTGTTTCACTCTTTGATGTCAGCCAGCAGTGCTCTTCGCAGCACCCGCAGTGTGCCCAGTAATGACTCCTACTGCAGTTCTTACTGAGTTTACATGTATTGGTAGCGTATCTAAATATGATTGTAAACTCTTCTTTATAAGACCTGTTGCTCCTATTACTATTGGAACTGTCTGGATGTCTTTCTTCCACATTGCTTTCATTTCTGCCTGCAAATCCTGATATTTTATGACTTTGTGTCTCTCTGTACTCAGGGATAGTCCCTGTGTGTGGTGATTTCAGTGATCAATGCTACTCTTGTCTACTTTTCTTGGACAACTGTATTTGTTTTTTTAGCACCTATCTTTTGAACTGTTGGTAATGGATGATCCCATGTGATGTAGACGACTTCATTTTCTGTGATGCTTTGTGGCTAATGTTTCCAGTGTTTTTCAGCCACTTCATTACCATGTTTGCACAATCCACAGTGCAACAGTCTTGCCACATTATTAGGCCTTTGAGTATACAATTCTGCCATTATTTTGTCACAACGTGGTGTGCAACTGTTTCCAATTCGGTTTTGCAAAACCTGTATTTATCTGTTTCTCCCACATGTTCAATGGACTTTGCAAACCAGCATGTACACAGCCCACTATCTTGGGCTAACAATATTACATTTTCTTCTGTTGGTTTGAATTCACCTCTCCTTAACCATTCCTGTCTTCATTCCTGATCAATATGAGGCTCTTCCAGAAGTTTTCTGAACTTTCAACTATATTTATGCATTTTCCACATTTCTTGCCTTCTCATCTGATCCTTCACCTTATATTCTTTCTTTTGTTTTTTGGCACATTCAGTTGCTGCCTGATTTTTATCTACTTGTGGTTTGATTTCTATCCCTGCTTGACACCGATATGCCTCTGCTTGCCTAAGCAGGGAAGTCATCTTAGATTTATTCTCCTCATGTTTCAAAACTTTCACTACATTTCGGTCTTGTGAGGTCAGCAGATTTGTGTGGAGTCCCACGATTGCAGATCTGTACATATAATCAGTTTCAAGGAGGCTCATCCCTCCTTCAGAACAGGCAATATATAATCTTTATAAATCATTTGGTGAGCATGAAGCATCCTTCTTGTTTTCCTATCTAATCTATCCAACACGTTTTGGGGCCAGTCAGTCACTCCAAAACTGTAAGTTTGGATAGGAAAAGCAAATTGATTTATAGGTTATATTTTGTACCTAGATGTCAGTGCTGTTTTCAGGATTAATTTAAGTCTTCTGAAGTATTCCTTACTAAGTTTTATTCGTATTTGTTCATGTTTTATTGTTGATCCTTCATCAATTCCCAAATATTTATACACTCCTTGCTCAAGTTCTTTTGATGTCATATTCTTGTCCCAAACTGTTTTCTTGGTGTTGCAGTTTTCCTGCTTTAAAGGTTGCTTTTGCACATTTATCAAGACCAAATGATTTTCTTATATCATCTGAAAAAGTTTTGACAACTTGCATTTGTGCTTTCAGTTCCTTATCTGATGAGCTATAAAGTCATCGACAAGTAGAAGATGAGAAGTCTTTACACTTTGTTGTTTTCTAGTAGCCAGATTATAACCATGGCCTAAGCTGTTAAGTAGACAACTTAATGAGTTAAGGGCAAGACAGAGCAGCAGCGATGAGTCACCCTGGAATATCCCCCTTTAAATTTTTATCCCTGGGATAATAATTTGTCCTTTGTCATGGCTTAATTGCAGAGTGGTCTGTCACTGTTTCATGATCACTGTAATGTAGTCGATTAGTGTAAGGATGCGTCTTATACATTTTTAAGCACTCTTATCCATGAATGTGTGATACTATCAAATGCTTTTTTGTAGTCAGTCCTTGCCATATGTAGATTCTTCCCCTTTTTACAGATGTTCTTCATGTTTTACTTTTGCAGTCCTCGGGTAGCCCTCAGTCGGACCGAATACCAGAGGCTTACTATTTCTGCGTCGATTGCTGTCCCTCCAGGACTGACGTCAGGTCGTCAGTGGTATAAAAACAGCTAAATGACTATAAACTCTGTCTGCATCAATTCCTGTGTATAGTTTATACGTCATCTGAAGGGAAGTTATTGGTCTATAATTTTTAGCTTACAGGTTCACTCTTAAGTAGGAGCATTGTTTTTCATGTTGTTAACCAGGTTGGTGTCTGTTCGGGGTGCGCATACAAATAGTTTTTACTCATGACTAAGTCTTTGTGCAAAGATGTTAATACTTGCAGCAAAAAGTGGGGTACTGTATCTGGACATGGAGTTTTCCAATTAGAGGCTTTTCTTTGTTTTAATCTCTCTTGGATGTTACTTCATCCCATTTCATATCCTGTACCTTTAAACCTCTTATTATTTCTGTAACTTCTTCTATCCATTTAGCATCTTTGTTATGTTCCGCAGGATCTTCATAGATACTTCTCCAAAATGTATCTTTTTCTTTTTTTTGGCAGTCTTTCAATTCCTTTTACCTTATTTCAAAATTCTCTATAAAACTTTTTTGGATCATCAATAAATTGCTTATTTTGTACTTTTCCTTTATATTTATCTTCATATCTTCTAAGTTTTTCCTACAATGAAGGCATGTTGTTGTTTTAGCAGACTGATTTGAATTGGAATAAGCTTTGTCTCTGTTAATCTGGATTATTTTGGACACTCCCACAGCTCAAGTGGTTTCTGTGAGTTGTGGGAGATTTTCAGCATTTGATGAAGTAATCGTCATTCTAGTTGATCTTGTGTCAAAAAGAAAGGAAAGAGAAGAGTCGCACACTAATTCTTGGTCAGTGGATGCCAGTGGAGATTGTTGTGGTACCACTTCACGGCTGTCCTAATGGTCTGGCTGCCAAGCTGTGCTGCAAGTCAGAGGGTGTGTTTCTGCTTGCTGTGCTGCTTAGACATTTGGCAAATTATCCTGTTGGAAAGACACATTCATTTGAGAGGAAAGTGGGCATTCATTATGCCAATGTCCAGTTTATCCACAATTAAAGCTAGGATTAAAGCAGTGTTCACTCTGTGGGGCTTGTGGTGGTATAGGAGGGTAAATGTTTTGTTGTATTTTCCTGGAGCTTATGGTGAAAAGAATCTAAAGTTTCCTCTCCCTCCTAGATTCCTCCTGTCAGTCCCCATCCCCATGAATCAGTATTGAATTGTTGAAGCTGAGTGTCTTTGAATTTCATTTGTTTCTTTTCTTTAACTGTGTTGTCTGCCACAGACTGTGTTTGGTAACTATGTTGCCTGCCACAGACTGTGTTTGGTAACTATGTTGCCTGCCACAGACTGTGTTTGGTAACTATGTTGCCTGCCACAGACTGTGTTTGGTAACTATGTTGCCTGCCATATACTGTGTTTAGCAAATATGTTGCCTGCCACATACTGTGTTTGGTAACTATGTTGCCTGCCACAGACTGTTTGGTAACTATGTTGTCTGCCACATACTGTGTTTGGTAACTGTGTTGTCTGCCACATACTGCATTTGGTAACTGTGTTGTCTGCCACATAATGTGTTTGGTAACTATGTTGTCTGCCACAGACTGTGTGTGTTAACTATGTTTGCCACAGACTGTGTTTCTTAACTATGTTGTCCGTTACAGACTGTGTTTGGGAACTGTGTTATCTGCCACATACTGTGTTTGGCAACTGTGTTGTCTGCCACAGACTGTGTTTGGTAACTATGTTCATAGGTTTATACCAGGCTATCTGCCCTAAGGCATTTATAAGCCTAGCCCAAAGTTATGTGGCTTACGCCACCCCTTATGTTAGAAATAATGTGCCCATTAGTTTGTTGTGCCTCTGTCCAGCAGTGACACAGAGATGATTCCCGGGGTAAACCTACGATCTCCCGTCCACCGGTCAAGATTTCTCTTGAACACAGCCAGCGAGGTGCTCTGCCTCACATGGACCGGGGTTTTATTCCACAGCATGGGAAGTGTCTGGGTGATAAATCTATCCCTCCAGCACGTCCTATTTATATCCGTGCTAAGGTTTAAGTCACTTGCTCTAGTGGTTATGGTGGATTTGGATTTTTTGAGGTGGAGCATGTCCATTAATTCTGGGTTGGTCATGGCCTTGTATGTCAGGCACAGGTCACCTCTGAGCAGGCGGTATGCAACTGAATAGAGTTGGAGTTTCTTCAGTCTGGCAGTATATGACAGGTTTTGGAGTCCCTTTATCCTTTTGGTGAGGAACTTTTGGGGTCTCTCCAATTGCTGCAGGTGTCGGGTGAGATACATCCCGAATGGGGCATTGTACTCGATCATTGGTCTGATAAGTGAAGAGTACAGGGGAACAATGACCTCACTTGATCTGGATGTGAATCCCTTCATGATCAGATGGGCAATGTAGAAGGTCTTTCGAACCACTTTAGCAATGTGAGTGTCAAATGAGAGGCCACTGTCAACCTGGGTACCCAGGTCCCTGATAACCTCTTCTGTGCTTAGTGGGTTGCCACCTATATGGTAGCTTGGGGTTACCTTGTTTTTCCCGAAGGGTATGACTATACACTTTTTTGCATTTAACTTCAGGCCATGGCTCTGGCACCAGCTATCAGTTTCCGTGAGACCCCTCTGAACGATGTCTGTGTCCGATGTACTGTCCACTATGGCACCCAGCTTGCAGTCATCCGCAAACTTTGTCAGCCATAGTCCTCCTATGTTTGCCTGTACTTCTGAGAAGTAGATGCCGAAAAATAGGGGGCCAAGGACTGAGCCCTGTGGGACACCACTTGTAACCGGCTTGGAGTCTGACATGGCTCCAGCAACTCTAACCCTGTGGGTTCTGTCCTTTAGCCAGTTTGCAACCCATCTTGTGACATATGGGTTTACATTTAAGCTGGTAAGTTTCTCTATGATACCCGAGTGGGGTATTGTGTCGAAAGCTTTTGCAAGGTCAAGGTAGGCTGTATGGACTGCCTTTCCTCATCAATGGCCTTGGTAACTCTTTCAAGAAGTCGACCAAGTTCAAAAGGCAAGATCTGCCCTTGACAAAGCCAAACTGGGTTGGGTCCAAGGTCTGCAAGTCCCCTATGTCCTTGTTTATGAGTTCCATTATGATCCTCTCCATAGCTTTGCAGACCAGGCTTGTTAAGCTTATGGGGCGGTAATTACCAGGGTCCGTAGAGGCACCGCCTTTGTGGAGTGGGACCACAGTTGCCGTACGCCACTCCTTGGGCACATATCCTGTGGTAAGGCTAAGATTAAACAGCTGCCTTATGTGCGGGTTTAGTTCTTCATTGAGTTCATGTAGCACACAGCCGGGGACACCATCCGGTCCCATTGATGCTGTGTTTTTAGCTTTAGAGAGAGCAGCTTTCACCTGCGCATGTTGCCTGCCACATACTGTGTTTGGTAACTATGTTGCCTGCCACATACTGTGTTTGGTAACTATGTTGCCTGCCACATACTATTTGGTAACTATGTTGCCTGCCACAGACTGTGTTTGGTAACTATGTTGACTGCCACATACTGTGTTTGGTAACTATGTTGTCTGCCGCATACTGTGTTTGGTAACTGTGTTGTCTACCGCATACTGTGTTTGGTAACTATGTTGTCTGCCACATACTGTATTTGGTAACTATGTTGTCTGCCACACACTGTGTTTGGTAACTATGTTGTCTACCACATACTGTGTTTGGTAACTGTGTTGTCTGCCACTTACTTTGTTTGGTAACTGTGTTGTCTGCCACTTACTGTGTTTGGTAACTGTGTTGTCTGCCACACACTGTGTTTGGCAACTGTGTTGTCTGCCACACACTGTGTTTGGTAACTGTGTTTGGTGCACACTGTGTTTGGTAACTATGTTGTCTGCCGCATGTTGTGTTTGGTAACTATGTTGTGTGCCACAGGCTGTGTTTGTTAACTAAGTTGTCTGCCACAGACTGTGTTTGGTAACTATGTTGCCTGCCACAGACTGTGTTTGGTAACTATGTTGTCTGCCACTTACTGTGTTTGCTAACTATGTTGCCTGCCACATACTGTGTTTGGTAACTATGTTGCCTGCCACATACTGTGCCACAGACTGTGTTTGGTAACTATGTTGCCTGCCACATACTGTGTTTGGTAACTATATTGCCTGCCACATACTGTGTTTGGCAACTATGTTCCCTGCCACGTACAGTTTTTGGCAACTGTGTTACCTGCCACGTACAGCTTTTGGTAACTGTGTTGCCTGCCATGTACTGTGTTTGGTAACTATGTTGCCTGCCACGTACTGTGTTTGGTAATGGCCACATACTGTTTTTGGTAACTATGTTGTCTGCCACGTACTGTTTTTGGTAACTATGTTGTCTGCCACAGACTGTGTTTGGTAACTATGTTGTCTGCCACAGACTGTGTTTGGTAACTATGTTGCCTGCCACAGACTGTGTTTGGTAACTATGTTGCCTGCCACAGACTGTGTTTGGTAACTATGTTGCCTGCCACAGATTGTGTTTGGTAACTATGTTGCCTGCCACAGACTGTTTGGTAACTATGTTGTCTGCCATAGATTGTGTTTGGTAACTATGTTGTCTGCCACAGACACTGTGTTTGGTAACTATGTTGTCTGCCACGTACTGTGTTTGGTAACTATGTTGTCTGCCACTTACTGTGTTTGGTTACTTTGTAGTATGCCGCATATTGTGTTTGGTGACTATGCTGTCTGCCACATACTGTGTTTGGTAACTATGTTGTCTGCCACATACTATGTTTGGTAACTATGTTGTCTGCCACATACTGTGTTTGGTCACTATGTTGTCTGCCACATACTGTGTTTGGTAACTATGTTGTCTGCCACATACTGTGATTGGTAACTGTTGTCTGCCACATTTTGTGTTTGGTAACTATGTTGTCTGCCACATACTGTGTTTGGTAACTATGTCTGCCACAGACTGTGTTTGGTAACTATGTTGTCTGCCACATAGTCTGCTACATACTGTGTTTGGTAATGGTGTTGCCTGCCACATACTGTGTTTGGTAACTGTCTGAATACTGTGTTTGGTAACTGTGTTGTCTGCCACATACTGTGTTTGGTAACTGTGTTGTCTGCCACATACTGTGTTTGGTAACTATGTTGTCTGCCGCATACTGTTTGATAACTATGTTGTCTGCCGCATACTGTGTTTGGTAACTATGTTGTCTGCCGCATACTTTGTTTGGTAACTATGTTGTCTACCACATACTGTGTTTGGTAACTATGTCTGCCACATACTGTGTTTGGTAACTATGTTGTCTGCCATATACTGTGTTTGGTAACTATGTTGTCTGTCACATACTGTGTTTGGTAACTATGTTGTCTGCCACAGACTGTTTGGTTACTGTGTTGTCTGCCACATACTGTGTTTGTAACTTGTGTTGCCTGCCACGTACTGTGTTTGGTAACTGTGTTGTCTGCCACATACTGTGTTTGGTAACTATGTTGTCTGCCGCATACTGTGTTTGGTAACTATGTTGTCTGCCGCATACTGTTTGATAACTATGTTGTCTGCCGCATACTGTGTTTGGTAACTATGTTGTCTGCCGCATACTTTGTTTGGTAACTATGTTGTCTACCACATACTGTGTTTGGTAACTATGTCTGCCACATACTGTGTTTGGTAACTATGTTGTCTGCCATATACTGTGTTTGGTAACTATGTTGTCTGTCACATACTGTGTTTGGTAACTATGTTGTCTGCCACAGACTGTGTTTGGTTACTATGTTGTCTGTCACATACTGTGTTTGGTAACTATGTTGTCTGCCACAGACTGTGTTTGGTTACTGTGTTGTCTGCCACATACTGTGTTTGTAACTTATGTTGCCTGCCACAAGCTGTGTTTGGTTACTGTGTTGTCTGTTGCATACTGTGCTTGGTTACTGTGTTGTCTGCTGCATACTGTGCTTGGTTACTGTGTTGTCTGCTGCATACTGTGTTTGGTTACTGTGTCGTCTGCTGCATACTGTGCTTGGTTACTGTATTGTCTGCTGCATACTGTGCTTGGTTACTGTGTTGTCTGGTGCATAAAGTGTTTGGTTGCTGTATTGTCTGCCGCATTCTGTGCTTGGCCGATGTGTTGTTTGCCACATACTGTGTTTGGTTAATGATTTCATGACTGCCTAAACTTTGCCAATTTAAACCTTTTTCATCTGTTCTTGAGTTTGTGGGAATAAGCTCAGTACAAAAGTTGCTGACAGATCACTGGCTGTTGCTCCTTATGTAGGTCTTAGATATGTCACACGTAAATACCTATCAATGGATTCTTTCTCTTTTTGTACAATTGCTTTAATTCTTGCCCAGTTACATGTTGCTGTAGTGATGACTTTCAACAAATTATCTCTAGCAGCAAGAAAACCGTCATGTGTATGTTTTGGAATGTTATCACCTATAGCTGATTTTTCACATATTTTTCCAAAAAATATCAGGGGGTGTTGAGGCTTTAAAGTTGGGCAGCCACGGTGGTGCAGTGGTTAGCATTGCCGCCTCACAGCAAGAGGTTCTCCGGTTCAATCCTCGGCTGGGGTGCCTTCTGTGTGGAGTCTGCATGTCCTGCCTGTGGTCGCGTGGGTTTCCTCCGGGTGCTCCGGTTTCCTCCCACATCCTAAAGACATGCTGCAGGTGGATTGGACACTCTAAATTGGCCCTAGGTGTGCATGTGTGTGTGCCTTCTGTGGAAGGTTGGGCGCTGGGCTGGCAACTCGACACTGTAAAACTTCACTGCCAATTAATGTGCGGACATGGTGATCCGCTGTGGCGACCCCTAACCGGGAAAAGCCGAAAGAAGAAGAAGAAGTTGAGGCTTTAAAGTTGCTCTTAAATGTTTGGCAGTATGGTTTTGTAACTGAACATGTCCTAATATTTTGGCATATTTGGATGAATGTGTTCAAATTGGAGGGAGAGAATCTAAAATGGTTTAAAAATCTAAGGTAGTCAGCAGCTATACTACCCATATGCTAGGTTTGGCATCACCATCCTGAGCAGCTTCAGTATTAGGTCCCTCCCTCAAAGGATGCGTCTGAGTTCAGAGTGTTGTGTTATATGAGATTTCAGTGCCTGTGGAAGAATCAGAAACTGATACTTCCTCTGTACTTTGTTTGGAAGGTGGATTCCACCAATATTCTTCTCCGTCAGTAAAGTGTTTGTGTTTGGTGGAGCACTTTTATTGCAGAATCATTTACATTTTTCTGCATGTTTCTAATTAGCGGCATGTAACAGTTTACACTTGTTGGCAATCTCATTAATGTTTGATTGGAGGGTGACATGGTAGGTGGTGGTTGTCCTTGTTAAAATCTAGTATTATAAGCTAATCTATGGGGATGGGCAGAAGTGCTGGAAGTAACTTGGGATGTATCAGGTGAAGTAGTAGACAAGTCAGCAGTCTGTACCTCCGCCTGTCCCCTCAGAGAAGGAAGTCTGTCAGCTTCATAAGAAGCAGGATGATCATAAATGGAAGGGAGGAGGGCTGAAGGAATCTGAGGCCAGTTGTCAAAAGAATCAGGCTGATTAACGTTTAGTTTTTCCTAACGGTTGTAAGCAGTACAGACCCCAAGTATGAGATTTTTCTTCTGTGCATTTTTGTAATGTATTTACTGTTCTATTAGCTGCCTGCTGAAATAAACTTTAAACTTCTAACTGCATTTCCTTAAATTTAGATTTTTCTTGCCAGTCATTAAAAGCTGGCCAACAAGAGGCAGGTGCTTTATTTCTGTTTTGTTTCAATTTCTTTTTAATATTTTCTAAAATATTCGTATCAGAAGTACCTCCCTCTGGGAACTGCCTCGAACTATTATTTCTAGTGAGCTCTGACCATTTTACCTGGTAGCTACAGCTGTCTCAACTATATTTACTAAACATGTGCCTGGCTGGAGTCATAAATTCCAGCTCTTTTAATGCACCCAGATTGTAATTTCATTGAAATAATATTACCTACTCACATAGCAAAGAAAATAGATGCAGCAATTAACAAGCGGCTTGAATGATTCAAGACTTCAGTGCACCAAACTGTTATGGCACAAAATAACTTCAGACAACACAGTTCAGCAGACAAGAATGGTCTTATTTACTGCAGAGGGGACACATACATGGGAGACAAACCATCAGGGTCTTGTCTCCCAGAACACAAGAAGCTTCATTCTGTTATATTTTTTAACTCTGAGCTTAGTAAATTGTATCGACTAAATTATAACTATTGACCAATTAAAAATAAACACCTGTGCATTATTTTTGTTAAGAAACCACTGAGCCTTTATCTGTGCTTTTCCATATTATGCACAGGTTCCGAGTTCTACACTGACAGTAACCATGTTGGCACTTTTCATATTGGTTGGAAATCGATCATCAACAACAGAGTAAAGCTACCAGGAATCAATTTTGAAATAAAGCAAATTCCAAAATAGAATGTGTAGTGAACATTTTTCCCTTGTTTTGCACTTCTTTCTTCACAGTGCGAACCGTAGGAGATGGAGCCTGTGTAGGAGTTGACAAGAAACTGTAACAAACTCTTTCAATAGGTCACGGATGAGCTGAGACGATATGGGCAGAGATTTCACTTTTGTTAACAGTATCTTTAGAACTGAAGGGGAGCCGTTACACTACTTTGATGTGTACAGAATTCATGTTGTGTGGCAGAGAGTAGTTGGTTGTAAAAGAGGAAGGGTAGGAGTTGTTTATGGATACACCTTGCAGGCATTTTACAGATGGGAGAGAGTATTGTTGTGGGACAGCAGTTGTTTCGTTCAGTGCATGTGTCATATTTATGCGGTGGAGTTATGGAGGAGGCATTCCATATGGTTGTGGTATCGTTTTCAGTAATTGATCTATTTATGAGAATAGATGCTGGAATGATTATTCCTCTGGCTGCTGTGGCAGGATAATCTGCTGTCAGGTTGTCAGGATGCTAGGGTTGTGGGTTTGATTTTTATGGATTTGTGGGGGCAGTGTTTTCGGATAAGCTGGGGTGGGTTTGATGCTAGGAAGGTTAGACAGCAGGATGGGGAGTCGTTCACTGTGGACCTTGTGGAGGATGCAGATAGGAAGTGGTTGTAGAATTTCTTGACTACATTTTGTTTTTGTTTAGAAAGTAGTGTCTTTGAACTTTATTTTGCCTGGATTTAGGAGGTTATTTAGGTTATGCCACAAATGTTTGTTTTTTTTTTTGAGTGCAAGCTTTGGCCTGTGGAGAAATAATTTCTTTTATCTATTAGGACTTGTTGATTTAGTGTGATTTCTGACAATTGAAGTTTCCAGGTTTGAGTTCTATGTGTCATTTTTCCATACTCTGTCTCTGGCTTTTGTGAGTAGTTTAGTTTGACAGGTTAGCCAAGGTGCAGTATTTGCTTTTATTCTTTATGCCTTATTGGGGCTGAGAATGTCTAGGAAGGTTTTGTTAAAGAAGGAGTGTCTCATCTAGTAGGAGGTATACAAGAGGTGTCTAGTTACATTGCTTGAGGGTATCTTTGAAGATATTTTTGCTGAAGTTAGGCAAGTTATTTACTGTGCTTGTATGTTGTGAATTAGAGGATTTCTGGTAATTTCTTGGGATAAATGTATGTGTAGTGGTGATCGTTTAAAGTATCTGGTAGTGTACCTAGTTCTGGAGTTTTTCTAGGTTGGCTGTTAAAATGCAGTAGAGAAAGGATGTTTTGTTTCTGTCTTTTCTGGTGGAATTCATTGACTCGAGTGAAATGAAATAGGTTAACATTGTGGGAAGTAGTCACTGTTTGTGGACCAGTCTAGGTTAAGGTCTCTCAAATTCTCTCTTATTTGTTGTTTGAGGATAGCCAGCTTAGTATGTAGTTTCAGTAGAAGTGGAGTTAAGGGATGGGGGGATATAGACTGCTGTTTTGAATGTGGAGTTTATGAAGTTTAGTTGAAGTTTTGTTGTTATAATGTCTTCATGGGTGATATCTGTTAAAAATCTGAAGTGTGGGTTTGGAGTTGTGGAGATGACTGAAATATGAAATAATATAGCTACTCCACTGGACATTTAATGGGATTGCCTTTTCTGATAATATCATACCCTGATGAGATTATTTCTTCATCTTTTATTTGTGGTTTTAACCAGGTTTATGTAATTACTAGAATATGGAGTTGGTAGAATTCTGTCCTTGCATGCAGTTC
This sequence comes from Protopterus annectens, assembly GCF_019279795.1. Classification (NCBI taxonomy): domain Eukaryota; kingdom Metazoa; phylum Chordata; order Ceratodontiformes; family Protopteridae; genus Protopterus; species Protopterus annectens. Next base: position 1,192,102 of record NC_056743.1, on the reverse strand, counting down.
ATGGGTCTTATTGCAGATGCTGCAAGCTTTAATGTTGTATATTTTAGGCCAGGGTATTGATGTTTGTGCATGAGAGATTTCTGTAAAAGAGATATTTTTGGAGTAAGTGCAGTGCCTGTGTTGCAGCCTGGGTTTGGTGTGTGTTACTTTGCAGTGCCCCCCACGGTGCTCTCATTTACCCATTGCTGTATTAGATTTCCCATTATACCACAGTAATGACAGGCCTTTCATTGTAAGGAGCAGTGACAAGCACCTCTGAACATACATCTACTTAACATTTAATAGTCACTAGAATGGCACTCCACCCTTCTCCATACCTCCCAGACCCCTGCATTTGTAAATCTAATTAACATTTAATAGTCAGTAGAATGGCACTCCGCCCTTCTCCATACCTCCCAGACCCCTGCATTTGTAAATCTAATTAACATGTAATAGTCACTAGAATGGCACTCCGCCCTTCTCCATACCTCCCAGACCCCTGCATTTGTAAATCTAATTAACATTTAATAGTCAGTAGAATGACAATCCACCCTTATCCATACCTCCCAGACCCCTGCATTTGTAAATCTAATTAACATGTAATAGTCACTAGAATGGCAGTCCACCCTCTCTCCATACCTCTCAGACCCCTGCATTTGTAAATCTAATTAACATTTAATAGTCACTAGAATGGCACTCTTCCCTTCTCCATACCTCCCAGACCCCTGCATTTGTAAATCTAATTAACATGTAATAGTCACTAGAATGGCAATCCACCCTCTCTCCATACCTCCCAGACCCCTGCATTTGTAAATCTAATTAACATTTAATAGTCACTAGAATGGCACTCTTCCCTTCTCCATACCTCCCAGACCCCTGCATTTGTAAATCTAATTAACATTTAATAGTCAGTAGAATGACAATCCACCCTCTCTCCATACCTCCCAGACCCCTGCATTTGTAAATCTAATTAACATTTAATAGTCAGTAGAATGGCACTCCACCCTTCTCCATACCTCCCAGACCCCTGCATTTGTAAATAGGTGTTTAGACTCAATGTCTCCTGATGAGTTTAACGTTGCATCTCCTAGTTATCATATAACTTTGGTAGATCAAGTATTGGTAGAAAGTAAACCTACCATTATAACTAATAAGACAGGAGACTTTAAAGTTTTCAACTTCTCTTCTATTAGTATTGACCTGGATATGGTGGATTTTTTGTCTAAGGGTAACGCTTATGTTCCCACGCAGAAATTTGACTTAGTAAGAACCATAATAGACTTAAAAACTTTTACAAGGAAATTTGAATTTCGTCCTAATGATGGGGTCTAATGCAGTAACAGTACAAAATTACCAGTTTAGAATTCCAAGTCCTTTTAATCCTCCACTTCATCCACTTATCCATGTGTTTGAACAAATGTGCGAACTAGATATACGTTATAACATCAAACACAGGAATAGGGAGTACTTGCTTGACGTTGCTTCGAAGAAAGAGAAAGAATACTTGGAATATATTAAGTTGCACGATATTAGAGTCTGTAAGCCTGACAAGGGAGGGGGCTTGGTAATTTTTGATAATATAGATTATTTCAACCGAATGGTAAACTTGTTGGATGACCCCTCATATGAACTTAGTTCTCGTTCAGAAATAAATCACGCATACACAGTAATTAAGAACAGTTTATCAAACATGTTTATTGAGGGGCGTATAGAACAAAACGTATTTAATTGCATGTCTACACAATTTCCAAGGTACCCTTACTTTTTTTGGTATTCCCAAAATACATAAAGATTTAGGTAACCCACCTATGAGACCACTTGTTGACGGACGTGGGTCGCCCACATATCCATGTGCCAAGGTGATTGACTCTATTTTACAAAAATTTTTGAAATTCGAGCAACAAATCTGCAAGGATTCCTGGTCATTTTTGGAGAAGTTGAACAGTCTGGAGTTTCATCCAGACTGCACCTTCCTTACTGTGGATGTGAAAGACCTCTATACCTGTATACCTCACAATACTGGTATAGACTGGGTGACCCAAGTACTTATTAAGAATAGGGCTACAGTTGAGGAAATATCGCTTGTGATCGAACTTTTAGAAATTATACTGTACAATAATTTCTTTACGTTTGGTGACAACTTTTTTCTTCAGAAAACAGAGTTGGCGATGGGCTCCCCTTGTGGAGCAAGTATAGCCAACTTAGTCATGGCCCACTGGGTGTCCGAGTATATATTCAAAAATCATAACATCAATAACCGTCTGTTTTTTTATACTCGTTATTTAGACGACATCTTCATCCTACTTAATGGTGACGAGGAATTTAGTGAGGTGTTAGTAAATGTCTTTGATACTTCAACTGACTTCCTTTGTTTTACATCTACTTTCGACACCAAAAAGATAGCCTACTTGGACATCAGCTTAACTAAATATTTCATTCTGAAATGCTATGAGGCTAAAATACATAGGAAGGAAACATACTCTAAGACTTTCCTTCATTTTACGAGCTGCCACCCTTTCCATCAGAAACGCTCAGTTATTAAGGGCCAATTAGTGAGAGCAGCCCGTATTGTCACCACAGAGTATGATTTTCAAGAGGAATGTCAACTGTTGAAAACAATGTTTGTACATAGAGGTTACCCCTTAGAACTAATCAATGAATTAATTTCTGAGGTTTGTCACAAAAGAGTTAAAGGAATGTATAAACCCATTCTGTCTATAAAAAGCAATTCTACTATACAAGAGTCTGTACTAGACAGTCCAGGAAGTATTGCCCCAGAGAATTTGAGTGCCTCAGCTGCGCTCAGTACTTTAGGAACTAAGTTTATCGCTACCTAGAACGTATCGAGTTACCACTGTATAGGAAGTCTACGTAAAAATTGGGCTCTTTTTGCAAGTAACCCAGGAGTATTAAACAAGTTAGGAGAATACCCTGGCACCATATTCAGGAAAGGTAGGAATCTCAAAGCATTATATGAACAACGTAAGAGGAAGCAACCAAAAATTGCTGGAATGTATAAATGCCACAGTTGTAATTACAGTAAACTAGTAACTGAATCTAACAGAGTTCAAGTACATAATTTTCAATATAAGTTAAAGTGTAGGGCCAATTGTAACACTGAGATGGTTGTCTATTTAGCTCAGTGCCAGGGATGTTTGGCATTTTACATCGGTAAGATGGAGAGGAGACTCCGCGACCGTATGTACGAGCACCTTTACGCCATTAACAAAAATAAACAAGATAATGCCCTAGCCAAACATATTGCTGAATTCCAGAGTCACTACTTTAGATTCCTAGTTATTGATCAGCCAGTATTAGACGAAAGAGGTGGCCCTACACCATTACGATTGGAAGAATTGGAATTATTCTGGCAGATCAAACTTAATGCTTATAATCCACCAGGGATAAATGAAAGTTGTAGTCTGAGTAGTGTGTTAAAACTCAAGAGCCTTATGAGATGATGTTACCTATTGGATAGTTGTAATGAGGTAAAAGAACAAATTTATTTACTTATCTTTTCTCAATTTGTAATTGTATTTTAAATACAGACTGAGTATAATTTTAACAGTTTACACAAGGAACAGCATTGTAGAACGCTAGCATTTTCCTAGTTAGCTTTTTGCACTTACTTGTATAAAATGTTATCATAGTTTAAGTTTGTACATATATATTTTTTATAGTTAATAACTTGATCACGTTTTGAAGTATACACTTCTCAACACGTTCTTCATAGTGTGGTTTTTAATATATTCATGAATGTTTTCAAATCTCTCCGTGGATGGTACTACTCCTACTAAAAAAGGTGTTAGTTGTGAATGTTAATTGCTTAATTGATTAATTGACAGTATGTATACCCATACTAAGTATCAAATGTTGTCTGAGGAAGTTTGCTGATAGAGCAAACGAAAAGTGCTTTACTACATTAAACATGTAATAGTCACTAGAATGGCACTCCGTCCTCTCCCCAAACCTCCCAGACCCCTGCATTTGTAAATCTAATTAACATTTAATAGTCAGTAGAATGGCACTCCACCCTTCTCCATACCTCCCAGACCCCTGCATTTGTAAATCTAATTAACATTTAATAGTCAATAGAATGGCACTCCACCCTCTCTCCATACCTCCCAGACCCCTGCATTTGTAAATCTAATTAACATTTAATAGTCACTAGAATGGCACTCCACCCTCTCTCCATACCTCCCAGACCCCTGCATTTGTAAATCTAATTAACATTTAATAGTCACTAGAATGGCACTCCACCCTCTCTCCATACCTCCCAGACCCCTGCATTTGTAAATCTAATTAACATTTAATAGTCACTAGAATGGCACTCCACCCTCTCTCCATACCTCCCAGACCCCTGCATTTGTAAATCTAATTAACATTTAATAGTCACTAGAATGACACTCCACCCTTCTCCATACCTCTCAGATCCCTGCATTTCTAAATCTAATTAACATTTAATAGTCACTAGAGTGGCACTCCGTCCTCATCCCAAACCTCCCAGACCCCTGCATTCATAAATCTAATTAACATTTAATAGTTACTAGAATGGCACTCCGCCCTCTCTCCATACCTCCCAGACCCCTGCATTTGTAAATCTAATTAACATTTAATAGTCAGTAGAATGGCACTCCACCCGCTCTCCATACCTCCCAGACCCTTGCATTCATAAGTCTAATTAACATTTAATAGTCAGTAGAATGGCACTCTGACTTCTCTCCATACCTCCCAGACCCCTGCATTCATAAATTAACATGTAATAGTCAGTAGAATGGCACTCTGACCTCTCTCAATACCTCCCAGATCCCTGCATTCATAAATTAACATGTAATAGTCAGTAGAATGGCACTCTGACCTCTCTCAATACCTCCCAGATCCCTGCATTCATAAATTAACATTTAATAGTCAGTAGAATGGCACTCCGCCCTTTCTCCATACCTTCCAGACACCACCGGTGTACCACAAAGCTATAGCCATTGTCCCCTCCTCTTTAACAGTCTAACCAATGCCTTGCATACATCCATACATCTTTTTTCCCCCAAATCCCTCCCCATGCAAAAACAAAATTTAAAGTCCCTGTCTATTGATAATACAGCCATTGAAGTCACTTTTCGTAGCAAATTATTAGGGATGGTAGTGGATGATGATCTTAAACTCAACCTGCTTTTTCAAAATTGCATAAGAAAAACTCATCAAAAACTAGGGATGCTTTATAGAAACAACACGTTCTCCCCGATGCAACTAAAGCTAGGGTTCCCACTACTTATCTCTGCTCAGACTTTTTTTTATGAAAACTTGAGCAGTGCTATAACAAAGTTGCTAAATTTGCAGCAAATACCCCTTTCAGAACCCACCACTGTGTAGCACTAAAAAGCCTAAATTAGTTAGAACTACCCGATAAACTAACATATGCACAGCTTTTTGCCATCTGTAAAATTATCCAGAATCCATCTCCTTGTCCAGAACTAAATAACATTCTACACAGCTATGTTCCCAGTCAGTCATTACAATCTAAGAACCAAAGACTCCTGTCTGCCCACAAACCTATCACATCTGCTGGGCATTGTCTGCACTTTTACCTTGTTGCTAACATCTGGAATGCCTTATTTCTGTCCATCAGGTCAATACCCTCCCTCCCATTCTTCAAAACTACTTTGAAAAACTTCGTAGCTAAAAGCGATCTCTGTTCTTGCTCAGCACCAGAATAAACTATATCCCTCATAGTCTGCACATCCCTTACACTTCCTTACAATCTATATCCCTCATAGTCTGCACATCCCTTACACTTCCTTACAAACTATATCCCTCATAGTCTGCACATCCCTTACACTTCCTTACAAACTATATCCCTCATAGTCTGCACATCCCTTACACTTCCTTACAAACTATATCCCTCATAGTCTGCACATACCTTACACTTCCTTACAAACTATATCCCTCATAGTCTGCACATACCTTACACTTCCTTACAAACTATATCCCTCATAGTCTGCACATACCTTACACTTCCTTACAAACTATATCCCTCATAGTCTGCACATACCTTACACTTCCTTACAAACTATATCCCTCATAGTCTGCACATCCCTTACACTTCCTTACAAACTATATCCCTCATAGTCTGCACATCCCTTACACTTCCTTACAAACTATATCCCTCATAGTCTGCACATCCCTTACACTTCCTTACAAACTATATCCCTCATAGTCTGCACATCCCTTACACTTCCTTACAAACTATATCCCTCATAGTCTGCACATCCCTTACACTTCCTTACAAACTATATCCCTCATAGTCTGCACATCCCTTACACTTCCTTACAAACTATATCCCTCATAGTCTGCACATCCCTTACACTTCCTTACAAACTATATCCCTCATAGTCTGCACATACCTTACACTTCCTTACAAACTATATCCCTCATAGTCTGCACATACCTTACACTTCCTTACAAACTATATCCCTCATAGTCTGCACATACCTTACACTTCCTTACAAACTATATCCCTCATAGTCTGCACATACCTTACACTTCCTTACAAACTATATCCCTCATAGTCTGCACATACCTTACACTTCCTTACAAACTATATCCCTCATAGTCTGCACATACCTTACACTTCCTTACAAACTATATCCCTCATAGTCTGCACATACCTTACACTTCCTTACAAACTATATCCCTCATAGTCTGCACATACCTTACACTTCCTTACAAACTATATCCCTCATAGTCTGCACATACCTTACACTTCCTTACAAACTATATCCCTCATAGTCTGCACATCCCTTACACTTCCTTACAAACTATATCCCTCATAGTCTGCACATACCTTACACTTCCTTACAAACTATATCCCTCATAGTCTGCACATACCTTACACTTCCTTACAAACTATATCCCTCATAGTCTGCACATACCTTACACTTCCTTACAAACTATATCCCTCATAGTCTGCACATACCTTACACTTCCTTACAAACTATATCCCTCATAGTCTGCACATCCCTTACACTTCCTTACAAACTATATCCCTCATAGTCTGCACATACCTTACACTTCCTTACAAACTATATCCCTCATAGTCTGCACATCCCTTACACTTCCTTACAAACTATATCCCTCATAGTCTGCACATACCTTACACTTCCTTACAAACTATATCCCTCATAGTCTGCACATACCTTACACTTCCTTACAAACTATATCCCTCATAGTCTGCACATACCTTACACTTCCTTACAAACTATATCCCTCATAGTCTGCACATACCTTACACTTCCTTACAAACTATATCCCTCATAGTCTGCACATACCTTACACTTCCTTACAAACTATATCCCTCATAGTCTGCACATACCTTACACTTCCTTACAAACTATATCCCTCATAGTCTGCACATACCTTACACTTCCTTACAAACTATATCCCTCATAGTCTGCACATACCTTACACTTCCTTACAAACTATATCCCTCATAGTCTGCACATCCCTTACACTTCCTTACAAACTATATCCCTCATAGTCTGCACATACCTTACACTTCCTTACAAACTATATCCCTCATAGTCTGCACATACCTTACACTTCCTTACAAACTATATCCCTCATAGTCTGCACATCCCTTACACTTCCTTACTCTCCCTTCTTCACTCACTTCCTACTTCTATCAAAGACATGGTGGTACACAATGGATTTGTTTCACCTGGGGAAAAATTAAACCTGCAGGTTTTGGAATGTGGCACCTTTCCTTGTGGAAGGTGTTCGGTTTGCTCCAACATTACCAAATGTTTTGAAAAAATAAACTGTGTAAAATTCTGTTCCACTTCTGGTTTTTCATGTATAACTAAATCAGTGATATATGCTTTGTCTTGCCCCTGTAACTTGTTTTATATAGGGGAGACAAAGAATATTCAAGTTATGGTTGCAAGAACATATTAAAGACATAAAAAATAATGCTATGAGCCCTATAGCTTTACATCTTGTTACTTGTCATAGCAGTGACTTTACACTGTTAAAAGCTTGTATTTTGGAACATATTTCAGAAACAGATGATATGTTAATGAGAAAGAAATTATTGTACAAAGAGACTTTATACATTTTAAAATGTTGTCGCCTCACAGTAAGACGTTGTCCTGTTCGATTCTCAGCTAGAGCGTCTTCTGTGTGGAGACATGCGTGAATGGGCGTACCTTCGTTGAAGGTTGTGCGTCAGGCCTGGCAACTCGGCCAGACCTCCCAACCGTTCCGAATTACTCGGTTTTTACCGAGTTTTGGGGTCAAAATGAAGGGGTGCCACGATTCCCGAGTGGCACCCCTTCAATTCCGATTTTTCTTTTGTTTTTTTCAAACTTTCGCGCTGTCGGAGCTGACGTCATCGCGTGCACAATGATGTCAGCGCCGTCAGGCTACCAGCCAGTCAGAATTGAGCTCAAGGAGCTCGCATCATAATTTCCGGCTGACTGACTTACGTTAACGGCGGGAATTGCAAGCTGGCGGGTCGCGAAGCAGAATTAAGTTAACAGCGTGAATCGCCGAGATGGGATTAATGGTAGCCGGGAATTGAAGCTGTTCGCCGAGCCAGGGGGAATTGCAAGCTGTTCAGGATTAATGGCAGCCGGGCAGCGAAGAAGAATTAAGTTAACAGCGGGAATCGCTGTTCAGGAAGGATTAATCACTGCTGAATGGTACTTTAATTTTCCTCTGTGACTATTTTCAACCAATATTTGTATTTTATTTTAACATAATTATGCTAATTAATTTAATACTGCTGCCGCACTTCTCTGTAACCCCTTATAAAGGCCAAGGAATGCCAGAATACTATTATTTGGCTGCCAAAATTGGCACCTTACAGTTTATCATATTTGACATACGTAACCAGTGGAAATATGCTTCTGTTAAACTGATGATAGTGAGTTGTACTAATCTTGGTGATTTCCAAATAATTTCCCAGTATTAGCATTTTCACTAGTTCCATTTTGAATTGCTTGCACTTACCTTGGACTGTTAGTGGCATATTGGCGTAGTGCAAACTAAAGTGCAGACTTAAGAACATTTATGCAAATACACTTATTTATGAATCTCCGATGCACTTAATCTCAGCTGAACTGCGCTCTATGAATCACAGGATTGTTGAAATGTAAATGAGATTTATTTTGCATACAATGTCCATGGCTGCTTGTATGCACTGTGCTCTGAAGGACACTGTGTGTCTACAACATGCCAAGGAGCTCTGCACTGAAGGGCGTTAAGCGTGGGGACAGATGTAAGGATACAGTAGAGCTTAAGCATAGTAAAATATGGTATACCTTTTAATATATTAGCAGTCAGAAGTGTCTAAAAATACAAGTAAAATGAAAGCAGTTTCTCTAAGTAGAGAGCACAGGCTGTGCTCTCTACTTAGAGAAACTGCTTTCATTTTACTTGTATTTTTAATGGCTGCAGGAGAAAATGTGGTTTCAGTTTCATGTACATTTTGGCTTACAAGAAGAGAACATGTGTGCTCATGCTTTACTGACTTTCATGTACATATTGGCTTACAGGCAAGAGTAAGTGTGTGCTTTAACAGAGACTGCTTTTATTTTGATTTTACTGCTGCAGTAGAAACTATGCTTTAATGTTCATATTGACTTGCAGGTAGGGCAATGTGTGTTTTACTTATTTAACAAACTGCTTTTGGTTTACTTAACAGCTGCAGCAGTGTCTGAGAGAGACTGTCTGGAATGTTGGCTCATAAATACTTTTGGTCTGTTTCTCTTTAAAAAATGTTGTTTTCTGGCAAATCCATTGAGAACTAATTTCACTAAATAATCATTGCCATTTAAGTTTCAGTCTTCCTGTCTTTCAGGAAATGCATGCTTGGTAACACACAACATTTTATACTATCATACAAGCGATGTTTAAAATGTGTCCCTTGTTTTGGTCTTTTGTCCCCTTCCCAATACATTTTTGGTTATTTCCAGATTTCTTATGTTGCATAGGTCTTCAGGGGGAGATGAGTATAGTGCTGTTTATAGTAAGTGTGTTTGTGTTGTCAGTAGACTCAGTAGTATGATGGGTCGAATACTTACTTTTGATATAGAAGGCTGTGGGTTCTACTCCCACAGCATGTAGATTGCTGATACTGTACTCTCTTATACTTTGCAGACCTGAGAATGTTCTCTTTGGCAGAGATGGCTAGTAATTATGAGCCTGTTATCAGTTTACCATAAATTCCCTGTTGTAATATTACTAGCTTATTTATTTTTTTTTTATGCAACATAGGCAACAGGCATGTTATTTGTAGATGAAACAATGAAATATTAAGTTGTTTGCTAGCAGCAACCTCTTCATTAGTTACATATCTCCTTAATGTGGAAATATTATGTGACTTTTACTTCTGCAGAGATTGTGCATATTTACTGATACTGGTGGATTGTAGACATTATTCATACTTTTATGAAGGAAATGTTCTGAACTTTGCAGTTTAGTCAAATATTGGTTCATGCATTTTGTTTCATTGCTTACAGTAAAGGTGTTCAAAACAATAAATTTAAAATGCGCTGTTGCAAGTATGCTGTATTATACATGGAATATAATTTAATATTGTCCGGAAGATGTATCAAAGAACAAATGTAATGTTTTGTGTACAAGGGGGCCTATGATTTGAAAACAGCCCAAAGCTAATCTTACCACTGGCCAGATGCATTTTCTTTGTGGGTTTCAATGCTGTTTCAATGAATGTGAGTTTCAAGGGCAGAGTAGTTATGATGCTAAGTCTATTTTCATTGTGAGACTGTATTGCTTTGTTTAGCAGAGGTCTAGTAGTGTTTATGCTATAAAATTTAAAATAAACTTTTTAAATTAATCCAAATATTGTAGAAGTAAAGCAGTAAGCACATTATAGTGTTTATGGTAAATAGGGCAAATTAACCAGGTAAGGGTACATTGCAATGTCTGCAGGGGGGCTCTGGTGCCATTTTTGGTTATCTGTTTTTCAGTTTGCGTTTGAATGTTGGCATCCCACAATTCCACTGGAGTGGGTGGGGTTACATAATTATGTATGCAAATTATATGTTAATCACCGTACAGATTTGTACCTATTTTTCATGGGCCTTGTCCAGATTTTTGATGTTTCCAGGTTGAGAGGTATGAACTCGGCACATAAAAATCCACTGCCAGTCATTAGCGAACCGGAGTTCCACTGTGGCGACCCCTAACCGGGAAAAGCCGAAAGACACAACAACAGCATTATCTCCAGCAGGTCTAAATAGTGAATGTAACTGGAGAGTGTTTCTTTAAAATGTATATATGATTATTTTAATTGATGATTGTGATTAATTATATGATTGTTTGATTAATTGTATTTAAGTGAATATTGTATTACATGGATGTATGGTGTGGCATATTTTGTAACTCCAGGAAGGCTGTGCCTAGGCGCCGGAGTGTTCAGTGTGAATAAACTGTTTAATACAAGATTGGTGACATCTTTTTGCTGGCTTTGTAGTCTAGTGTGTTCTTCGTGTTTCACTGTTGCAGTCATCACACTTGGGTTATCCTGCCAGGGCAGTCATCACACTTGGGTTATCCTGCCAGGGGTAGCCCTCAGTCGGCCCAAATACCAGAGGCTTAGTATTTCTGCATCGGTTGCTGTCACTCCAGGACTGATGTCAGGTCGTCAGTGGTATGAAATCAGGCAGCCGATGCCATTACATCAGTCTTTCTTGCCGAGGAGCCCAATTCAGAAGCAGTTCGCACGAGTGCCAGTCGGCCGCTAATTGAGTTTTCTTTTCCGAATTGAAGTTGAAGTCTTCTAAAGCCAGGTACCCTGTTGGGGATCCATTTTCCTTGCTCTAACCGATGTCAGAAAAAGTTAACAATTGTCTCACCTGTGGAAAGCAAATACCACACCGAGATTTCCATTCTTACTGCGTCAGCTGTTTAGGCCCAGACCACAACGTCCCTCACTGCCGGTTTTATTCAACACCAGAACTATATATCGGCGGGCCCTAATTGTAGCTAAATATTTTCGCTGTCGATCTCCATATTCTGAAATGGCTTCACTGTGTAAGCCATCCAACTACCGATCTTCTTAAAAACGTAACGATAAAGACAGAGACAGACTGCACAGGTCCAAAACTGCCGACAACGCATCTGTTAAGCTAGTTGCCAGTTCGCTGGTCCTCAGTGAGGTGCTTTTGCGGCCCGATGCCTGCTTCTGTGGATTCGCAGGCCATTACCGAAACCCGTTCGGAGTCCAGTATGCCGCGAGACTCTTCTTTGACTAAGGATCCTGCGGATGTCCCTACCTTGTATGGGTCCGAGCCGCTGTGCAGGCACCAGCTTCCGAGGAAGTTCTTTGTACTACCGATACTCGACACAAACTGATGACTTCTTTCGCGTCTTAAGTTCTTTCTAAAACTACCAAGTTTCTAAAGCCCAGGGTACGAACTACGCTTAACAAACTGATGACCCAAGCTCAAGCACCTACTTACATGCCTAAATCTCAAATGCTTAAAATGATGGAAGACCTTTTCTTGCTTATTAGGGGAAGCCAGCCTACCCCTTCCAAAAGAAAAAGAGACTTGTCCCCAGCAGGTTTAAATGACCAGGAGTCCAATGACTCTGAGGTTTCTGAATATGGAGACATACAACCCTTGTCTGGTTATGAGGATTCAGATGCAGAGGAATCCATTCCTTCTGCCTCTCCACCAGAGGATTTTTCATTTGGTGAAACCCTTCATACCTTAAGGGTGCATTTCCAATGGGAGTGTAAGGACTATCCTCAGTCCAAAAAGAAACTCAAGGAATTCTTAGATTTACCACAGCACAGACGTTTAGCCATTCCTTCTGTCCTGGATGTTGTGGATGATGTTTTTATGGAATCCAGTTCAACTCCTGACACTCTTCGTCCTGCTCCCAGGAAGCCTGAGATGTGTTACAGAGTCCCTGACTCTCACAAATTTCTTTTCAAGAATCCTACTGCTGACCCAGAGGTCATCTCCCAAGGATTTAAAGGAATAAAAGCAACCACAGCTAAGAATCCCACCCCCTTGGACAGGGATTCCCAAGCTTTAGACAGATGAGGTAAAAAGTATACTCCTCTGCAACTCTTGCCATTAGAGCACTAAATTGTCAGTTCCACATGCTGAAATACCAGCAACATACTATGGAACTCCTTAAACAAAAAATATCTATCTTTCTGGCTTGTGCAGAAAATAAAGAATTGCAGGAGCTTATGCATTCTGCAAGCCAAGTTACTAGACACACCTTGCAATGTGGCTTTTATGCCCTAGAAGCATCCTGCAGGGCAGCAGTCACAGGTTCTGTACTTAGAAGAAATGCACCAAGGCAGAAGTGAAAGATGGAAGAAAAAGCTAAAGGTTCAGTAGGCATTGCCCCTCCAAGCACTGGTCCTTTCCGGCCCTCTCAAGACCAGCTCAGACAAGACCTATGGGAAGCAGACCCCCCAGACAGCAGTCCCATGGAATGCAGAGATCTAAGCAGTGGAGTTCCTCCACTTCAAAACAGAGAGTGCTAAGCTACCCCCTTATGGAAAGAATTCACAATGACTTTACACCTCCACCCCTTTCCTTTACCCACTAGCTTGTGCCTCTAGGAGGAAAACTCTCTTCCCTTGCCAAAAACTGCACCTCTATCACCAACGACCGATGAGTTCTCAACATAGTGTTCCAGGGATACAAATTTTATTTCCACACTCTACCTACCCCAAAAGGGTTCCCAGATCTTCCTCCAAATCAGTGGGCAGAGGCACAAAACCAAGTCTGTTCCCTGCTCTCCATGAGGGCAATACAGCCTGTTCCTGCTGACCAGATAGGCCAAGGTTTCTATTCCAGGCTTTTCCTGGTACCCATAAAAGAGGGCACCTGGTGCCCAATCCTCGATCTATCCATTCTAAACACCTTTCTGGTGATACCAAAAGTCAAAATACTCTCCCTCCAGCAGCTTCTTCCTGTGCTATCCAAGGATGCTTGGTTAGCCACCCTAGACCTAAAATAAGCCTATCTACACGTCCCAATCAGGGATTCCTGCAGGAAATATCTACGTTTCAGAGCAGGATCTATGCACTTTCAGTTCTGTGCGCTTCCATTTGGATTATCCACTGCTCCCAGAGTTTTCACAAAATGCCTGGCTCCAGCCATTGCTTTTTGCAGACAAAGGAATATTCAGATTTACCCCTACTTAAGATGACTGCCTGATTCAGGCAGACAGGAAAATCTGTTACAGCACCTGACCTTTGTAAAGCACCTACTGACCTCCCTGGGGTACACTATAAATGAAAAGAAATCCAGACTAGTACCCACTCAAAAAACTGTATTCCTGTTAGCAAACCTGGACACAGCATTCCACATGGCATTTCTTACTCCAGAAAAACAAGCCTGACAGGCTACTTCTTTCAGCTAGCCACCAGAACCCAGTTATCCGCAAGGAAAATCCTGCAAGCTCTGGGGTTCATGGCATCCTGCATTCTACTCATTCCATATGCCAGACTGCATATGAGGAAACTACAGTGGTTCCTAAAAAGCCTTTGGTGTCAGCACTGCCAGGACCTGGGTACTATCATACCTGTGATACCCTGTCTAAAGAAAGATTTTCATTGGTGGGCAGCAGCATGCATCCACAACAAGGGTCTTCCCTTCTCACAACCTCACGCCACCCAGGCCCTAACCACAGATGCATCAGATTATGCCTGGGGTGCACACATGGACGGCAGGTGCATTCAGGGCCATTGGAGCCCAAGTCAAACATATCTGCACATCAATCAAAAAGAGATGTTAACTGTTCAGCATGCTTTGACAGCTTTCAGACCCCTACTCTGCCTGGGGCTTCTACTGATCAAAAAGGACAACACCACAGTGATGTGTCACATCAAACAGACGACACCACAGTGATGTGTCACATCAAACTGACGACACCACAGTGATGTGGTACATCAGCAAGCAGGGAGGAACTCACTCTTATCCCCTCTGCAGGCTTCAGCCATGCAAATTCACCTGCAAGCATAATTCCTGCCAGGCTCCCAAAACTCTCTGGCAGACAACTTGAACAGAAACCTCCTAGACCCACACGAGTGGCAACTGGACCATAGCACCTTCAACCTTGAAACCCCGAAGGTGGACCTCTTTGCCTCCCACAACAATCACCAGCTCAGCAAATTCGGCACCAGAGAACCTCACAGCAAGGCCTGGAAAGTGGATGCCCTATCCTTCCAATGGGTGAACCTCTCGATCTATGCATTTCCCCCTCTACCTCTACTTTCAAGGGTTCTATTCAAAATAAGGGAGGAAAAACCAAGAGCAATCTTGATTGCCCCAGACTGGCCATGCCAGCACTGGTACCCACTGCTGCGCAGTCTGTCACCCCTTCCACCATGGCACCTACCCCAGATCCCAACTCTCCTGACCCAGCAGAATGGAGAATTCATGCATCCACAATTTCAGACCCTGAACCTGGCAGCCTGGCTTATTCCCTGACCTCTCCTCCAGTTGCCAGTCTAAGCAAGCAAGTCCTGGATGTTATACGTGAGTCCAGACACCCCAGCACTAGAAAATCTTATGCTGACAAGTGGAAAAGATATTGCACCTGGATCCAGGCTAAAGGAGCTGAAACAGCACAGCCCTCCCAACCTCTCATCCTGGTTTACCTAGCAGACCTACTGCACAGGGGCCTGTCCTTCTCTTCTATTAAAATTGATGCCTCTGCCATCTCTGCTTATTACAGCACAGAGCCACCTCTCTTTTCTCACCCTCTCATCAAACAGTTCCTAAGAGTGGCTAATAATTTAAGGCCACCCAGAAGAGCTCCTACCCCAGCTTGGGACCTTAACTTTGTGTTGGAAAACCTCACACTACCCCCTTTGAGCTTGCAGCTTCAGCAAGGTAAAATTCCTCTCTTGGAAAACAGCCTTGCTTCTGGCTATCACTTCAGCTAGAAGAATTTCAGAGCTACAAGCACTCGTGGCAGTAGAGCCCTTCATCATTTTTCATGCTGACAGGGTCTCCATCAGGACTAACCCAACTTTCGTGCCTAAAGTGGTGTCCAATGTGGCTGTCAACCAATCTATTCATTTGCCCACCTTTTTTCCCTAACCCACAAAACAAGGGGGAAAGGATACTGCATTCTCTAGATGTGCACAGACAGCTCATATTCTACCTGGATAGGACTAAATCTTTTAGAAAAACAGACCAATTGCTAGTCAGCTTTGCAGCAGGGGCAGAAGGCAAGGCAATATACAAACAAACAATCTGCAAATGGATAGCACACTGTATCCATGTCTGCTACAAATACCATGGAATACCGCCCCCTAAGGGGGTGAGGACACATTCCGCCAGGGCAACCTCCACCTCTGCAGCTTTTCTTAGAGGGGTCCCTACCAGGGACATCCTGGAGGCTGCAACATGGAGATGTTCATCGTGTTTCACTGTTGCAGTCACTACTATTGGGTTATCCTGCTGGCAGGCTACCCGCAGTCAGCCTGAATTCCAAAGTCTAGGTCCGGCATCAGTTGCTGTCATCTCCTCCCTGATGTCAGTGCGCCAGGGGTATAAAAGATGCAGCCGACGCCATTTTCTTCAGTCTTTCTTGCCGTGCAGTGCCCAAAGCAAAAGCAGTTCGCAAGTGCCGGTCGGCCGACTCCTGAGATTTTCAAGTTCGAATTTCAGATCCGAAGTCTTCATTAAAAGCCAAGTACCCCATTGGGGAAACTTTTTTCTTGCTCCAGACCAATGTCAGAAAAAGTTAATAATTGTATTCCTTGTGGGAAGCATATACCTCATAAGGATTTTCATTCTTACTGTACTCCTTGCCTAGGCCCTGACCACGACGTTGCTAGTTGTCGGTTTGGTGCTAGATTTAACCAACGCACTATTAAACGTCGGTTCGACTTTGCATTTCATTACTTTGGCAGACGATTTTATTATATAATGCCTTCGGAACAGCCGACTACCGGAGTTTACAAAAAACGCAAAGAAAAAGAAAAGGACAGGCATCTGAAGTCCAAAACCGACGACGAGGCTTCTTCTAGGCCAGTCGCTGGTTCGCCAGTTCTCAGTGAGGCACTTTCGCAGTCCCTGACGACGACTATTTTAGAGCCATAGGCCGATACCGATTCCCACGTGGAGTCAACCAGGCCTTCAGAAACTCAAGGTATTGGACCTTCGGAAACCATTCCCTCAGATGGGTCCGGAGCCGCTGAGCAGGCATCGGCTTCTGAGGCCGTTTTTAGGCCTACACAATTATATGTTAAAACAAGTTCAGCTTCAAAAGCAAAAACTAAAGCAGCTTTAAAGACAAAGAAACAACTACAACAGCCCCATGGACAGGCTTCCATGCCTAAAAAACAGATGCTCAAAATGGCCGAAGACCTGATTACTTTGATCCGGGGTTCTCATCCCCCTCCTGACAAGAAGCCTAGGCAAGAGTTAGAATATGAATTTTCAGATCAGGTTTCCATTTCATCTGATTCCTCTTCTGATCAGCAATACTCTCTTCCTCCTTATGAGGATTCTGATGCTGAAGAATCTATCCCCTCAGCTTCTCCACCTGAGGATTATTCTTTTGGGGAAACATTGCATACCATGAGGGAGCATTTCCACTGGGAGAGCCAAGATTGTTCAGAATCTAAGAAAAGGCTCAGAGACTTTCTTTTACTGCCTCAGCACAGGCCCCTTGCTATTCCACCTCTGCTAGAGATTGTAGATGATGTATTTTCAGAGTCCAGTTTGACTCCTTACCTCCAGCTCCTGTTAAGCCAGACAGATACTACAGGGTTCCAGACTCCCACAGATTTATTTTTAAAAACCCTGCTGCTGACCAAGAAACTATCTCTCAGGGTCCCAAGGGGGTCAAGGCCTCCACTTCAAAAAACCCTACCCCCTCTGACAGAGATTCCAGGGCACTGGACAGATGGGGTAAAAAGATTTACACTTATATAGCTTGGCTATAAGGGCTTTAAATTGTCAGTTTCATATGCTTAAATATCAGCAATACATAAGGTCACTGCTTAAACAGAAAATGTTGACAAATTCTGAATGTGCAGAAAAAAAAGAAATGTAGGATTTATTTCATGCAGCTGAACAAGTTGGAAAGCATAGTTTACAATGTGGTTTTGATTCTTTGGAAGCCTCTGCAGAGCCACTGTTATGGGTTCTGTCATTAGGAGGCATGCTTGGTTAAAAGAACAGAATCTGCTTGATCATGTTAAAACAAAATTACTAGATGCTCCATTACAGCATGATACCTTGTTTGGTGTTAAAGCAGAAGAGGTGTTGAAGAAAATGGAGGACAAAGCCACATCTATGCAGACAGTCAAGGATTTCTTACAGGTACAGCCTCCAAGATTTATCAGACACTGGCCTACAAAGAATTGGTCCTTTCCAGTGTCAGACAGGCCACAAATAGGCAGATACAGATGCCCTAGAGGCAGATCCCAGCCCCAAGGCTCGTACAGGTCTAAACACTGGGGTGCTTCTACCTCCAAAAGCGGAGAAGACAAGTCACAGCCATACAGAAAGCAGTCCCAATGACTTTCCCCTGCCAGCGCCAAGCACTTATCTACTGGCAGCTCCTTTAGGGGGAAAACTAGCACTTTTTTCTCAGAACTGGCACCTAATCACCCAGGACAAATGGGTCTTGAACATAGTGTCACAAGGTTACAGATTCCACTTTCACACCCTGCCAAGACCAAATGGTATGCCAGACCTGCCAAAAAATCAGTGGGCAGAGACACGAAAACAAGTTATATCCCTCATGGACATGGGGGCCATTCAGCAAGTACCACAGCAAGAGCAGGGACAAGGATTTTACTCAAGACTTTTCTTGGGTCCCAGAAAGGACAAAGCCTGGAGGCCAATACTGAACCTATCTATTCTAAACACATACCTGTATATTCCAAAATTCAAAATGTTGACTTTGCAGCAGCTTCTGCCCATGCTGGGCAAGAAATCTTGGCTTGTAACTTTAGACCTAAAAGAGGCATACCTGCATGTCCCAATCAGACAATCATGCAGAAGATACCTCAGATTCATAGCTGGCCCAATGCACTACCAATTCTCTGCACTGCCCATTGGCTTATCTACCGCGCCCAGGGTTTTCACAAAATGCCTGGCACCAATAGTTGCATTTTGCAGACAAAGAGGAATACAAATATATCCTTACTTGGACAACTGCCTTATTCAAGCAGAGAACAAGGACATACTACTAGAGCATCTGGCATTTGTAAAAAGATTATTAACATGCCTAGGGTACACAGTAAACGAAAATAAATCAAAACTTGTACCCTCTCAAGAGATAATATTCCTGGGTGCAAGCTTAAATACAACTGCCCAGATGGCTTATCTCACGCCAGACAAACAAAGGCAACTGACAACTTTTTTCAAAAGGTTGGCAACAAACACCCAGTTAACTGCAAGAAAAAATTCTGCAGGCTTTGGGCTTCATGGCATTCTGCATTCTGCTAATTCCATATGCAAGACTGCATATGAGGAAACAACAATGGTACCTAAAAAGTGTTTGGACTCAACATTGCCACAGCCTGGAAACAATAATTACACTCATTCCCTGCCTACAACAGGAGTTTTGATGGTGGGCAAAGGCCTGTCACCACAACAAGGGGCAGCCATTCACCATACCCCCAGCCAGTCAAACATTGACAACTGATGCATCAGATTATGCCTGGGGGGCACATGGCAGGAAGATGTATTCAGGGCTCATGGTCCGCAATCCAAATGCATCTACATATCAGTCAAAAAGAGATGCTAGCTGTTCAGAATGCCCTGACAGCCTTCAAGGATTTACTGCATCCAGGACAACTACTGATAAAGACGGACAGTACTACAGTCATGTGATACATAAACAAGCAGGGAGGCACACATTCCTACCCCCTTTGCAGACTAGCCATGACTTTGTGGGACACAGCATTGACTTACCAAGTACATCTGCAAGCACAATTCCTGCCAGGAAAGATAAGTACTCTGGCAGACGAACTAAGCAGAAACCTCATGGATCCCCACGAGTGGAAATTGGATCCACAAGTCTTCAACATGATAACAAGAAATTGAGGATGCCCTGACATAGATCTATTTGCCTCCCCTCACAACTGCCAACTACAGAGATTCTGCACAAGGACTTAACACAAGCAAGCATGTAAAGTGGACGCCCTATCCTTCAGCTGGAAAAAAACTAACAGTATATGCCTTTTCCCCACTGCCTCTCCTCCCCAACGTACTCCTAAAGGTCAGACAAGAGAAGCCAAAAATGATGCTGATTGCCCCAGACTGGCCCCACCAGCACTGGTACCCAATCCTAAGGAACTTGAAATGCCCAGCATGGACATTACCTCAAATTCCTCACTTACTGACCCAACAAAACAATCAGATCCTGCACAGCCAGCTCAGGACCTTAAATCTGACAGCATGGCGAATAATGTAGTTTTTCAAACACACCTCTGTCTAAAGCGGTTATGGATGTTATCTTGGTAGCCAGGTGGCCCAGTACCAGAAAATCTTATGCAGAAAAATGGAGGAGATTCTGTGTTTGGAACCAGACACAAGGAATTGACATGACTGTACCAAATATCCCTCAGATTTTGCAATACTTAACTGAGATGCTGGACAAAGGCCTATCCTTTTCATCAATTACGATTCATGCTTCTGTCATTTCCGCTCATTACAATACAGAGCCACCACTTTTTTCTCATCCTTTATTAAGGCAGTACCTCAGAGGAGCCAAAAACTTATGGCCTCCAAGAAGATCACCAGTGCCTGCATGGGACCTCAATTATGTCTTGGAAAAACTCACCCTGCCTCCTTTTGAGCCAGCCACTATAGCTGATATACAATTTTTATCATGGAAAACAGCTCTGCTCCTAGCAATAACCTCTGCAAGACGAGTCTCAGAGCTACAGGCACTCATGGCTGTGGAACCTTTTATCATTTTCCATCCAGATAGGGTTTCCCTAAGGACAAACCCCACTTTTATGCCTAAGGTAGTGTCCAGTGTGGCCCTCAACCAGACTATTCATTTGCCTACTTTTTATCCAAACCCACAGAATAAGGGTGAGAAACTTCTGCATTCTGTGGACATACACAGACAGCTGCGCTTCTACTTGGACAGAACCAAAGCTTTCAGAAAGACTGAGCATTTACTGGTAGCATATGCTGCAGAATCACAAGGAAAGGCTATCTCAAAGCAGACTATTTCAAAGTGGATAGGTCACTGCATTCGTCTATGCTATTCTCAACATGGCAAATCTGTATCTAAGGGCATTAGGCCACATTCAGCTAGAGCAGCAGCCACTTCAGCAGCCTTCCTCAGAGGAGTGCCAACCAAAGACATTTTAGAGGCTGCAACCTGGAGTTCAGTGCATACTTTTACAAAGCACTACCACTTACCTCTCTACTCCAAATCCAGGGCAGGCTTTGCTACTGCAGTTCTGCAGGGCCTCATAGATGTTCCTAATTCTGTTTAGTTCCAGCCACCCAACCTTAGCTTTGGGATTCAACCCAATTGTAATGACTGCAACAGTGAAACATGATGAACATAGTACAGTTGTGTACCTACCATAAATGTAGATGTTCGAGTGTCTTGACTGTTGCAGTCCAGGTTACCCACCCACCATCCCCCTTCTCTTTGCTGGTCCTTATCTGTATTTCTCTATTTCTATACAATCTATGTGGTGTACTTGCTTGTAGATGAAGGAAACTTGTTACTTAGTGCATGTATGTATGCTTATTGACATATATTTAGCCTACCCTTTTGGAGGGCATCTGACATCTGGGGCAAGAAAAACTGAAGAAAATGGCGTCTGCTGCATCTTTTATACCCCTGGCGCACTGACGTCAGGGAGGATGCGACAGCAACCGACGCCGGACCTAGACTTTGGAATTCAGGCCAACTGTGGGTAGCCTGCCAGCAGGATAACCCAGTTGTAATGACTGCAACTAGTGAATACACCCGAACATGTACATTTATGGTAGGTACACAACTGTACTTTCTGTTCATACCTTCACCAAGCATTACACCTGTCTTTCTTCTCCAAATCCAGGGCAAGCTTTGCAACTGCAGTCTTGCAGGGCACCCTAGCCAGCCCCAATCTTCTTGACTGCCTCCACCCTTTTCTTCAGCTTTGGGAATCAACCCAAGTGTGATGACTGCAACAGTGTAACATGAAGAACTTAGTACAGTTGTGTACACTTAACATAAATGTAGATGTTCGAGTGTATTCACTGTTGCAGTCCTGGTTTCCCACCCTCAATCCCCCTTGTCTCTCTCTCTCTATGTCTCACTCTCTCTTCCTCACTCCTTACAGGGATTTTTGGTATTTCCTTTCTACTGGTGGTGTTCTTCCACCATAACCTATCTCCCTATTTGGGGGCTTCTGACATTTGGGGAAAGAAAAACTGATGTAATGGTGTCGGCTGCCTGATTTTATACCACTGACGACCTAACGTCAGTCCTGGAGCGACAGCAACCAACGCAGAAATACTAAGCCTCTGGTATTTGGGCTGACTGAGGGCTACCCCTGGCAGGATAACCCAAGTGTGATGACTGCAATAGTGAATACACTCGAACATCTACATTTATGGTAAGTGTAAACAACTGTACTTTCTCTCTCCTGGCTTTTTCTCTAAATATACCATAAGCCTGCTTTTCTCTCCCTTTTTATTGCAGTTCCAGTTTGTGTTATACTGCTTGTCTTTAATTTCTCTGTAAATTGCCTGAAGAGTCTCTAACTATTAAATCATTGTTGTATAACTTGTAGCCATTCTAAACTAATATTTACACATTGTCTAATGTATAATTATTTATACAGTAGTTGCTTTTTGTATTATTTTAAAGACTGTGAAGTGTATTGATGTTCTTCATGTTTCACCGTTGCCGTCATCACATTTGGGTTATCTGCTTGCAGTAGCCCTCAGTCAGCCTGATTAACAAAGTCTTGGGTCCTGAATCAGTTGCTGTCCCATCTTCCATGATGTCAGGGGTATAAAGAATGCAGCCGACGCCATTACATCAGTCTTTCTTGCCATGCGGTGCCCGAAGCAGAAGCAGTTCGCAAGAGCCGGTCGGCCGACTCCTGTAATTTTCATTTTCAAGTTTCAGAACCGAAGTCTTTAACTAAGCTAAGTACCCCATTGGGTGAAACTTTTTCTTGCTCTAAACCGATGTCAGTAAAAGTCAATAACTGTATTTCTTGTGGAAAGCAAATACCTCATAAAGATTTAAATTTGTACTGCATTCCTTGCCTAGGCCCTGACCACGCCGTACCTTGCTGTCGGTTTTGTGCCTTATTTAAGCAAAGAACTATTCATCGTCGGTATATTTACGCTTCTAAATATTTTGGTACTCAGTTCAATTTTCCAGATATGTCTTCGGTAAGCCACCCGATGACCAACATCCCGAAAAAACGCAAAGATAAAGACAGAGACAGACCCGCATAGGTCTAAAGCTGTCGACGACGCTTCTCTTAAGCTAGTTGCCAGTTTGCCAGTACTCAGTGAGGTGCTTTCGCAGCTCCTGATACTCGCTACTTCAGATTCGCAGGCTGCTAATGAGACCCATTCGGAGTCCTGTATGCCACGAGATGTTTCAACTGTGGAACCTGTGGATGTCTCTAACTTGGATGGGTCCTGAACCGCTGTGCAGGCACCGGCTTCTAAGGATGTATTCAGGCCTACTGACTTGCATATTAAACTGATGCCATCTTCATCTTCAAGGCCTAAAACGTGATCCATGCCTAGAAAACCGACACCCAGACCGCATGATCAAGCCTCTATGCCTAAAAAACAAATAAGAATGGCTGAAGACCTTGTTACTTTGATCAGGGGAAGCCAACCTTCCCCCTTTAAGAGGCCTAGGACTGAGTTTGCTTATGATTCTTCAGATCAGGACTCTGACATTTCTGTTTCCTCTGATGACCAGGATTTACCCTTATCTACCTATAAGGATTCTGATGCAGAGGACTGTATTCCCTCTGCTTCCCCCCCCCAGAGGATTTCTGTTTTGGTGAAACCTTGCATACTCTTAGGGAGCATTTTTGCTGGGAAAGCCAGGATTACTCTGACTCTAAAAAGAGGGTTAGGGATTTCTTACTCCTGCCCCAACACAGGCCTTTAGCTATCCCCCCTGTACTGGACATTGTTAATGATGCCTTTTCGGAATCTAACATGGCCCCTGATTCTTTGCCTCCTGCTCCCAGAAAACCTGACCGATATTACAGGGTTCCTAACTCTCACAAGTTCCTCTTTAAAAATCCTACTGCGGATTCTGAGACCATTTCACAGGGACCCAAGGGTATTAAGGCTACTACTGCCAAAAATACTGTCCTCTCTGATAGAGATTACAGGGTGCTGGATAGATGGGGTAAGAAGGTATACAATTCTGCAACCTTGGCCGTTAGGGCCTTAAACTGCCAGTTTCATATCTTAAAGTATCAGCAGCATATTATTGGATTGCTGAAACAGAAATTGATGTTGATTCCTGACTGTGCTGCTAAAGATTTACAGGATTTAATGCATTCTGCTGAACAAGTTGGAAAACATACTTTGCAATGTGGTTTTGTTTCACTAGAGGCATCTTGCAGGGCTGCTGTCACTGGGTCTGTACTTAGAAGGCATGCTTGGCTTAAGGAACAATCTTTGCCAGATCATGTTAAAGCTAAATTGCTGGATGCTCCCTTAAACCAAGACCGTCTGTTTGGCAACGAAGCAGTAGTAGTACTAAAAAAGATGGAGGAAAAAGCTAAATCTATGCAAACTGTTAAAGATTTCCTGCAGGTACAGCCTCCAAGATTTAGTAGGCATTGGCCCTCTAAAAATTGGTCCTTTCCAGTCTCTTCCAGGCCTTCTCAGTCCAAACCCAGAACCAGCAGAACACCCAGGCTTCAATCCCAAGATACTCACAGGACTAAGCAGTGAGGGGCCCCCACTTCCAAAGCAGGGAGTGGTAAGACTCCCCCTTATGGTAAACTGTCTCAGTGACTTAACTTTAAATTTTTTAAGGCCTGCACAACTGACTGTTCCCTTAGGGGGGAAAGATTTCCTGGCAGGCAAAAAACTGGGAACTCATTACCCAGGACAAATGGGTTTTAAATATAGTTTACCAAGGATACACATTCCAGTTTCACTCCTTACCAAGCCCAAAGGGTTGGCCAGACCTACCCCCAAATCAGTGGTCAGTGGCTCAAAAGCAAAGTCTTGCTCTCTTAAGCATAAGGGGCTATTCAGCCTGTCCCAGAAGAGGAACGGGGACAAGGTTTCTACTCAAGAATTTTCCTGGTACCCAGAAAAGACAACTCCTGGCATCCTATACTAGACCTCTCTATCCTAAACACATTTTTGGTGATTCCAAAATTGAAGATGTTGACTCTTCACCAATTGCTTCCTATGCTGGGCAAAGATGCCTGGTTGGCAACACTGGATTTAAAGGAAGCTTACCTGCACATCCCAATAAGGGAATCCTGCAGAAGATACCTACACTTCAAAGCAGGATACATGCACTATCAGTTCTTTGCACTGCCCTTTGGCTTATCTACTGTGCCCAGGGTATTCACAAAGTGCCTAGCTGCAGTCATTTCATTTTGCAGGCAAAGGAATATCCAAATATATCCATACCTGGACATTTGTCTAATTCAGGCAGAAAACCAGGACATACTATTGAATCATCTGGCGTTTGTACAGAAATTGCTAACTTCCCTGGGGTACACTTTAAACAAAAATAAATCATGCCAACAAATTGTATTCCTGGGAGCAAACTTGAACACAACTTCCCAGATGGCTTTTCTCATGCCAGAAAAACAAGTTCATTTGACAGCCTACTTCAAACTGTTAGCCACAAAGACCCAGCTATCTGCAAGGAAAATACTGCAAGCCCTGGGGTTCATGGCCTCCTGCATTCTACTAATTCCATATGCAAGACTGCATATGAGGAATCTACAGTGGTATCTAAAAAGCCTATGGTGTCAGCATTCTCAGGATCTAGAAGCAATGATTCCTATCATACCTTGCCTACAGTTAGAGTTCCCTTGGAGGGCAGAGACCTGCCACCAAAACAAGTGACTGCCATTCACTCTACCCCCTGCCGGCCAAACCCTGACAACAGATGCATCAGACTATGCATGGGGGGCTCACTTGGCAGGGAAGTGCATTCAGGGCAAATGGAACCCAAGTCAAATGCACCTGCACATCAATCGGAAAGAAATGTTAGCTGTACAGAATGCTCTGACAGCCTTCAAGGACCATTCCAGGACAATTAATGGTAAAGACGGACAACACCACTGTTATGTGGTACATGCTCTCTCTGCAGACTAGCCATGGCTCTGTGGAACACAGCCTTGAGCTAACAAGTGCACCTACAAGCTCAATTCCTGCCAGGAAAGCTAAACTCACTGGCAGAGGATCTAAGCAGAAATGTCATGGACCCACACGAGTGGAAACTGGAACCAAAGATATTCAACATGTTGAGAAACAAATGGGGGAGCCCAGATATAGACCTGTTTGCCTCCCCCCAGAACTACCAATTGAAAAAATTCTGCACAAGGACTCCCCACAAACAAGCTTGGAATGTGGATACCCTGTCCTTCACCTGAAAAAACCTATCCGTTTATGCCTTTCCTCCTCTGCCTCTTCTCTCCAAGGTACTACTAAAGATCAAGCAGGACAAACCAAGGATGATACTGAATATTCCAGACTGGCCACGCCAACATTGGTGCCTCCTTTTGCGTAGTGTGTCACTGCTAGCACCATGGCACCTGCCTCAGACCCCTGTCCTGCTGTCTCAGCAGGAGGGCCAGATTCTGCACCCACAGCTTCAAACCCTGAACCTGGCAGCCTGGCTAATTACGTCATCTCTCCGTTACCATCCCTCAGTAAGCAAGTGTTGGATGTCATTTTGGAGGCAAGGAGGCCTAGTACTAGAAAATCCTATGCTGAAAAATGGAAAAGATTCTGTTTCTGGAACCAAAGTCAGGGGATGGACACAGCAGCGCTCAATTTACCTCAGATTCTTCAATACTTAACTGAGATGCTGCACAAGGACCTTTAATATTTTCCTCCATCAAAATTCATGCCTCAGCCATTTCAGCTCATTACAACACAGAACCACCCCTCTTCTCTCATCCATTGCTGAAGCAGTTCTTCAGAGGGGCCAAAAATTTAAGACCACCCAGGAGAGCTCCTACCCCAGCCTGGGACCTTAACTTTGTATTGGAAAAACTCACTTTACCCCCTTTTGAGCCAGATGCAAATATGAGTTGAAAATTCCTTTCTTGGACAACAGCCTTCCTTTTATCCATCACTTCAGCTAGAAGGGTGTCTGAATTACAGGCCCTCATGGCAGTGGAGCCTTTCATCATTTTTCATGCGGACAGGGTGTCCCTCAGGACCAATCCCTCCTTCATGCCCAAGGTGGTATCCAGTGTGGCCCTTAATCAGTCCATTCACTTGCCAACCTTCTTTTCTAATCCACAGAACAAAGGGGAATGGATACTGCACTCCTTGGACGTGCACAGACAGCTTAGATTTTACTTGGACAAGACTAAACCTCTCAAGAAAACTGAACTGCTGGTTGCATTTGCTGCAGGGGCAGAGTGGAAGACCATTTCAAAGCAAACCATTTCTAAGTGGATAGGCCATTGCATTCATTTCTGCTATAAGCACCATGGACAGCCTACCCACATGGGGGTTAGACCCCATTCTACCAGAACTGCATCTACCTCTACAGCCATTCTCAGAGGTGTCCCTACCAGGGACATCCTAGAAGCTGCTACCTGGAGTTCTGTACATACCTTCACCAAGTATTACCATTTGCCAATTTTTCTCTAAATCCAGGGCTGGCTTTGCCACTGCAGTCTTGCAGGGCCTTATAGCTGGTCCTAATGCTATCTAATTTCCTCCTCCCATCCTTAGCTTTGGGAATCTACCCAATTGTGATGACTGCAGCAGTGAAACACGAAGAACATAGTACAGTTGTGTATACTTACTATAAATGTAGATGTTAGAGTGTATTCACTGTTGCTGTCCTAGTTACCCTCCCTCCAACCCATTGATTTCTGTTGGCTATACCTCTATTCTTGCTTACTATGTTTAAAGCTTTTTGGTGTATTTGCTTTTTTGTTGGAGGTGTAACCTTGTATATGTGTAATTGCTTCCCATTATGGGGGCACCTGACATCTGGGGCAAGAAAAACTGATGTAATGGCATTGGCTGCATGCTTTATACCCCTGACTACCTGACGTCATGGAAGATGGGACAGCAACTGATGCAGGACCCAAGACTTTGTTAATCAGGCCGACTGAGTGCTCCTGCAAGCAGATAACCCAAATGTGATGACTACAACAGTGAATACTGTCAAACATCTACATTTATGGTAAGTGTACACAGCTGTACTTTCTTAAAATGTTTTGCAATACTTTGGAGCTTTTTCCCCAGGCGTTCACTGAAAATGTGCTCATACCTAGTCAGACTTCCTTTGTAATTAAATGTCCATAAATAAGTAATCTAACTGCATAGGTTGGTTATTAACAGTCACATTAGATCAGCCACACCTTCCCAGTCTCCAACCACAATCATACTGAGACCACAGCAAAAGACAAAACATCACTTCTAAACTGCTGCAGTAGAATTTTCCATTTTTTAGTGATGTAGCTGTAACCTTATAGTTGCATCAAAGTTAGCTGTAGCCTTTTTGTCAACAGCAAAAAAAAATTATCACCATGTGCAACAGCTGGAAAAGTTAAATCAAAGGAAGGCTCAGTTCTTGAATAAAGTTTTTATGTAGCCTCACTTGGGCTCATGAAAGAGTTCCAAACAAAAAGTCCATCGGTAACAGTACCTGAATTATAATACATTGCAACCAGCAGGATTTCTTTTTGTAAAGAAGCCGTATATCTGAAGTAGTTTACTTCATTTGATCTTCAACCTGTGGGAATATGGATCCGTATCGGATCGGAGCTGGCAAAGATTACTAGCATCAGCTCCGAGCTCCAGACTCCTCCCCTTACCCATAATACACCTCCCTTGCCTTCCATCCCCAGATCTCGTTTGCCGCGATTTGTGAAAGCATCGTGTCTCTGGAGCTCCAGTTAGTAGGGTATTTTTCTTGGATTGTAAGTTTAATAATTTTTATTTTATTAGCCATTTTAGATTAGCGTAGGTACCCTTTCTCCCCTCCCATTGCTTTGGCGTCATGTGTAGGCTTGTAGTAGTTGTTAGATAGTGTAGTTTGTCTGTGTGCCCCCCCCCCCTTCTAGTCACTTTAGAGTGTAGTGAGTGGGTGTGTGCTAAGGTTTTAAGTGGAAAGTTTTTCTTTTCTTTTCCTAGTATGGCTGAAAAGCTTATTTTTAAGAGCTGCACAGAATGTGGCCAT
Organism: Protopterus annectens; assembly: GCF_019279795.1. Classification (NCBI taxonomy): domain Eukaryota; kingdom Metazoa; phylum Chordata; order Ceratodontiformes; family Protopteridae; genus Protopterus; species Protopterus annectens. The sequence continues at coordinate 1,162,756 of NC_056743.1, read as the reverse complement.
AAGCTCTCCCCAGCAAATGGCCACACTCTGTGTGTACTGTGTTTAGGTGTGGCCCACCTTAATGTTGACTGTACTATCTGTGTGGGGTTCAAACCCCGGCCTTTGAAAGACAGAAAGGCCACGTTGGTCCTTAAGGGGCTTCTTCCTGCCTGTGATCCTCCCTCCTCTGCTTCAGTCACAGCGGCTGCTGTGGCTGCTTCTCCCACTTTATTGCGTCTGGCCTCCCATCCCTCCCAGGCTGGGACTCAAACTCCCACTTCTAAGCCTGTGGTAGCGGAGCAGAGGAGCGATAGAGAGCGGGAGAGAGAGTCGAGGACGTGAGAGAAGAGGAAGAGGTCTCCGGACCCCGTGTCACCCAGTAAATCCGCTCGGATCCATGACTCTCCTTAACTCCAATCTCCAATGTTCTCCCCAGAGCCAGAGGAGGCATGCCCAGTCTCCCGGGCCTCAGCTCCATAACCAGCCAGGTTGGAGTCTGTGGCCTCGTCTCTGTCCACCCGGTCTTTCTCAGACAAGGATCTGGATAAGATGATGAGGCGCTTTATCCGCATGCAGATCCAGATGGGGATCTTGCCCAGCACCCCCTCCCTCAGGAGGAGGCAGCTCGCTTCCCTTTTTTCAGCCTATTACACTTTTCCCGATCCGACCTTCAGCTTCGGAGTTCTCGGATCTGAGGTTGGCCTCAATCGGGGCTTCGGTGCTGGCAGCTACATGGATCATCTCGGATCCGACCAGTTCGGATCCGAGCTGCTGCCGGAGCCTTGGGTTGGATCCGAGGGAGTGGAACCTTTACCATCAGCTCCGTTGTCGGTCCATGTTTCCTCTCTCGGAGCTCCGGCCACTTCGGGTCCGACTCCAATACTCGCATCGGACCCGGGGAGACCGGCCTCCTTTTTGGCTTCACAGGAGGTCTGCTCTCCTTCGGCATTTGATGTGGTAGAATGGGTCCTCTCCATCGGATTGAGGCCCCTGACTGCCCCGTCGGGCTCCACCCAGACCCCCTCGGCTCTGTCTACAGTCCCCATCCTCTTACCAGAGGGACAGCCCGTGCCCAAAGGGCCCCAGGCAGTTCCTCCAAAGGAACAGAAGGCTTGCGAGCACACCCTGGGGAGCCCCACTGGAGATGTGCCTCGCAAGCATGTGTGTAAGAGGATGCACTTGGATTCCCCTGAGTTCCTAACCGAGGACACAGACTTTGAGAGGGATGGCTCCCCAAGCTCACCTCCCGACGATGTCTCCCTTGGAGACATCATGGAGATCCTACGCCAGTGGAGAGGTTGGTCTGCCCCCAAGCCTTCCTCTGATGAGTCTGTGTTTCTGGAGGCCTTTGACATGGGCTTGACTGCGTCTTGGGTGCCCTCACCCCACGGATCCTTTAGTGGATTTGATCACCTCGTGGGTGTGGAAGGAACCTGATGCCATGGAGCTGATCCCCAAGTGCCCCGATAAGGTTTTGAGTCTCCCTATAGACAGGCCTTCCTTGAACAAGAGCTCCCCTGTGGACGCCATGGTGGTAGCAGCAGCCACGAAGAAGGAACTATCTCAGAAAAGTTCCTCAGTCCACCCTCCTGTCTGAGAGTCTCAGATGATGGACCGGCTAGGGAAGCGCGTGTATGCTTCAGCTACCTTTTCAATAAGGGTGCTGAACTACTTGGCCCATGTCACGAGACTCCAACGCGACCTGGTGAAGGAGCTGGAGGAGTCTCCACCCAAGTCCATGTTGCAGGAGGACAAGGCTTTGTTCTCCATGTAAATGGCCACTTTGAGAGCAGTATCGAATACGTCCATACGACTCCTCTCCCATGCAAAGGAAGGAGCGGCTAGGGCAGCTGGGTCCGGCGTGTCCATGGGGCATAACGCCTGGCTCAGGTTGTGCCAATTTACCGAACCCTTTAAGGCGTCCTTTGCCAATACCCCTTATGACGGCTCAACTCTGTAAGGTAAGACCATCAAGGAGACGCTAGTCCAGAGTGAGAAGGATGGGAAGACACTGTCTGCCGTCAGGATTCACTTCTCTAACCCTCAAAGATCCTTTTCCCAGAACCAAAGAGGGCAAAAGATGTGGTTCCAGAAGTCTCAGTATTCCTGGGACACTCAGGGCTCTTCTTCCCCCAGAGGCAGAGGGGGACAGAATGGATGCCGGTCCAGAGGCTGAGGGGGTCCGCAAAACTTCGGGTCTCGAAAACCTTTCGCGGAGAGACCCGGGCAGCAACCCTGAGGGGTTGCCTGACTGCTCTACTCTAGAGTCAGTCGGGTGGCGAATGTCCTTGCACCCAGCGGCTTGAGAGTCCATAACAGACCGCTGGGTGCTGAAAATCATATCCAGAGGATATTCTGTCCCCTTCATGGGTTCTCCAACCCCTCCCAAACACCTCCCAGACTTTCCACCCATGCAAAGGGAGTCAGCAGCACAGGAAATTTCCAAGCTGCTTGGAAAACGAGCCATCAAAACCGTCCCCCCAGATCAGTCCAGATTGGGCTTCTACTCCAGGTTCTTTTTGGTGCCAAAGAAAATGGGGGGGGTTTAAGGCCCATTCTGGACCTCTCTACCCTGAACCTGTCAGTGGTCAAAGAAAAGTTCCGGATGGTCACACTACAGTTCATCATGCCATACCTGCAAGAGAGCGACTGGATGTGCTCATTAGATCTCCAGGATGCTTACTATTAAATAAAGATGCACAGAAGCTCCAGGAGGTTCCTCCGCTTCTCTACCCTTTGGTCTCACCACAGTGCCCAGGGTCTTTACCAAAGTGATGGCAGTGGTAGCAGCTCAGCTGTGGCTTCAGTGGATTCAGGTCTTTCCGTACCTGGACAATTGGCTCTTCACTGTTCCCACCAGGCGTCTACTTTCCCAAACCAGGGACTACTTTCTGACACTTGCCTTGAGTTTGGGTATCACAAGCAGCACATCCAAAGCTCTTCTAGAGCCTGCACAGGTGATAGACTACATTGGTGCCAGGATAGACACACTCCAGGGCAAAGTGTTTCTGACCTCAGAGAGAGTTCAAAACCTCAGGATGCATGTCTCTCTTATTTACCATTCTCATCTCCCAACAGCAGAATCTGTATTGAGAGCCCTAGGCTCGATGGTGGCGACCATAACTCTCCTTCTATGTGCCCGACTACACATGCAGATTCTTCAGTGGACTTTGGCAGTTCAGTGGTCCCTGTTGGATTTACCATTAACCTGTCCTATCCACCTAAGTCAAGTGTGTCAGCCGTCCCTTATATGGTGGATGAGCTCTCTGGATATTTTGGAGGGACTACCCTTCATTCCAGCCCTGGCCCAAGCCACAGTGACCACGGATGTCTCCCAACTTGGGTGGGGGGGACATTGTTCGGGCAGGACAGTCCAAGGCCTGTGGTCCCCCATGGAGACCAGTTTGCATATTAATGTACTAGAGATGAGGGCAGTTCTTCTAGTGCTGCAAGCCCTTCATGCCTTTCTTCCTCTGGGGACGATTGCTATTCAGTCAGACAACATGTTGGTAGTCTGGTACATCAACAAACAGGGAGGGACCAGATCTTACCCCTTTGTCGCGAGGCCATGAGAGTGTGGGAATGGGCGATCTCCACCGGTCGCTTTCTTATCGAAGTGCACATTCCAGGACAGTCCAACATTCTAGTGGACAGGCTAAGTTAGACCATTCTGATGCCTTACGAGTGATCTCTGAATCCGTCAGTAGCGGAACAAATCTTCAGTGAGTGGGGTCAGCATTGCTGCGATCTCTTCGCATCTCCTTCCAATGCAAAGTGCAGCAGGTTTTTCACTCTGAACCCCCCTCCTAGAATCTGCTCCAGTTCCCGTGATTGCTAGGGCTCCCGGACTTTCCTCCTCAGTTAAGTCTATTTTGGTAGCTGCTCATAAGTCTTCAACCAGAAAGGTTTATCACAGCAAGTGGAAACGTTTTTCTTTTTGGGCCTCTCAGAGGAGTTTAGATCCTTTCACGGCTCCTATTTCCACTATTCTTGATTTCCTAGCTGATATTTTCCAGCATGGAGCTAGTTCTTCTACTGTCAAAGTTCAATTGGCTGCCATTTCTCATTTTCATGTGGGCCAGAATTCTGCATCATTGGCATCTTCAGGACTGTGTAAAGCCTTTATTAAAGGCACTTTTTTGCTACGCCCCCCGGTCAAAGATCCTCTCCCCCCATGGGACCTTACTATAGTTCTTCAAGCTCTGGTTGCTCTGCCGGTCGCTTTGCCTTTCGAGCCTGCCGCGACTGTTGATCTAAAATTTCTATCGTGGAAAACAGCTTTTCTCATTGCTATTACCTCTGCTAGGAGGATCTCGGAATTGCAGGCCTTGTCCATAAAGTTTCCGTACATGATTTTTCATAAAGATAGAGTTTCCCTTCGCACCAATCCATCCTTTCTTCCTAAGGTGTCATCACCAGTCAATATCAATCAGACTATAAATTTGCCTGTGTTCTTTCCCAATTTTACCAACAAAATGGAGTACAAACTACGCATGGATGTTCACAGACTGTTAAGATTCTATTTACACAAGGCAAAACATTTTCGTAAATCTGATCAATTGTTTGTTTTGTTCTATGGGCCCTTTTGGGCAAACCTATTTCCAAGGTCACAATAGCGAGATGGATTTCTTTGTGGCAAACCTATTTCCAAGGTCATGATAGCGAGATGGATTTCTTCGTGGCAAACCTATTTCCAAGGTCATGATAGCGAGATGGATTTCTTCATGGCAAACCTATTTCCAAGGTCACGATAGCGAGATGGATTTCTTCATGGCAAACCTATTTCCAAGGTCGCGATAGCGAGATGGATTTCTTCGTGGCAAACCTATTTCCAAGGTCACTATAGCGAGATGGATTTCTTCGTGGCAACCCTATTTCCAAGGTCACTATAGCAAGATGGATTTCTTCATGGCAAACCTATTTCCAAGGTCATAATAGCGAGATGGATTTCTTCGTGGCAAACCTATTTCCAAGGTCACGATAGCGAGATGGATTTCTTCGTGGCAAACCTATTTCCAAGGTCACTGTAGCAAGATGGATTTCTTCGTGCTTCCTGCAGGTCTACAAGGACAGAGGCATGTCTCCTCCAGGTCAGGTTAAAGCTCATTCCACCAGGTCCATGGCTACATCTGCAGCTTTCTGGTCTAGGGTGTCTTTAGATAACATTTTCTCAGCAGCTACTTGGTCCTCATCTCATACGTTTATCTCCCATTATAAATTGGATTTGACATCTAGAAGGAGAGCATCCTTTGGCTCTGCAGTGCTCAGGAATATCCTTCCATGAGGGCCACCAAGGAGTTTAGTAGCTGGGGACTCTGTCCCACAGGTTGAAGATTAAATGAAGTAAACTACTTCAGATAAAGAAGTTATGTACTCACCATAATGCTCCATCTGAGTAGTTGTACTTCATTTGTCTTCAACCATCCCTCCCTCCTTCCCCCAGACCTTTTGCGCATGTTCAGCCTACGGGCTATAAGTATAGGTCACAAGTATGTTATCAGGTCAGGTTATAAGTGTAAGTTCAGCAAACTCAATCCAAGGATGGAAAGCAAGGGAGGTGTATTATGGGTAAGGGGAGGAGTCTGGAGCTCGGAGCTGATGCTATTAATCTTTGCTGGCTCGGATTCGATACGGATCCGTATTCCCACAGGTTGAAGACAAATGAAATACAACTACTCAGATGGAATGTTATGGTGTGTACATAACTTCTTTTTTTGCTCTTTCCTTGGCTAAATTACTCCTAATGACTGCTTCAGCTGTAGAAGATGGCCCAGCAGCAGTAGCCACTGCTTAAGGAAGTCACTGTATTGTCATGTGGACAAACAAGCATCACAGCCTTGTGTCACACTGCTAAGTTTCTCCATTAACGGCAGAATTAGCTGTACAGCACTCCTGGGGCTGCTAAAATGAGTCGTCTGCCATTGCTGAAATAAGCAGCTACTCATTTGTTCTCACTCATGTACTCCATTTTCTGCTACAGTCACTGAGCGTCTTGTTCTTCCATCAAAGCAAACCTTCATTAGAGAGGCCCTGACGGTCAAAAACTGAAATCTGAAAAATGTTTTATCTCCTTGTAGAACAGATTCACCAGCAGTATCGGACAAAGTCAATGTCCTGTCCACTATTTTGGAACATTCCTTTTCCATCCTTGGCCCAGTGTTCACTGTCCAACATCCTCTGACAGAGAGTAGGAGTCTGTGTGTTAAAGCAGAGAAATACATGCCATTTAGACTCTGTTAGATCTGACAAAGCTTTTTTAAGGGCAAAAGTGCTCATTTATCTGTTTTTCTGTAAAGAAGTTTTGATTTCTAAATAAGTTATAAGTTTTTGATTATTCTGAAGTCTCACAGGAGGTTACTAGGCTATTGGCTTTAAGGCTTCTACAAGCCAGCCTTGTTATACCCTTGTTCTCTTATGGACCAAGATATATCTAGTCTATATTTGCGTGCAAATGTACCAGCTGCCCCTGTCTGAGAGACATAGGTGAAACCCCCTGGTGTAAATTTATAGTTTCCCCATCCAGTTGTCCAGGTTACGCTTAAATAGGGTCATTGAGGAGCTCTGTTTTACATGAATTGGGAGTTTGTTCCAGAGGAGTGGCAACCTCTGGGAGACATATCTGTCTCTCTAGCAGGCTAGGTTAGGTGAGGTGAATCTTGCCCCATTGGATTTGTGTATGTGCAGCAGCTTCATCAAGGCAGGGTCTAGGACTGCTGTGTAGGCCAGGCACAAGTCGACTCTAAGCAGTCTGTATGATACTGAGTAAAGTGATAAGGCCTTCAGTCTGTCCGTGTCGGTCATGTATTGTAGGCCCTGAATTTTCTTGGTGGAAAACCTGTGAGGTGTCTCCAGTTGCTGTAGATGTCTGGTGAGGTACATACAGAAGGGAACATTCCACTCTATTATTGGTCTGATGAGAACAGAGTATAAGGAAGTTACAACCTCCTTAGCTTTGGATCTATACCCTAAGTAATACCTCTCAACCTCTTAGTGCAAAAAATCTGGACAAAGGCCCAAAAATAGGGACAGATTTTAAATATTGCTCTTATAAACTTAGAAGGTTGCTAGAAAAATAGGATTGGTCTTAGTATTCATTTTTCTGAAAGATACGAAGTCTGAAACATATCATTATTTAGTGACTTCAATCCTCAGATCATCTCAGTGATTTGCCAGAAAATCACAGATGTTATGAGTAATGGACCAAAAGTATGAGGCAAAATTCTGGACATTGTGCGAAATCTGGACAGTTGAGAGGTATGATACCCTTGCTTATGAGGTATGCAATGTAGAAGGACTTTCCTTACTGCTGTGAACACCTGATGATCCAAGTTAAAGCTGCTGTCAACTTGCATTTCTAAATCTCTCACCACTTTGTTTGAACTTAGGGAGATATTATTAATGTTGTAATTAGCAGGGGGTTCTCCTTTGCCGAAGGGGATGATAATGCATTTTTTTGCGTTTAGTTTGTCTTTGGCTTTGACACCAATCATTTGCCTGTGTAAGCTCATTTTGTAGTATGTTGACATCTTTGGTGGATTCAGTAATTGCACCCAGTTTGCAGTCACTGGCAAACGTGTAGTAAGCCATAGGCCGTCTGTTTTCACCTGGACTTCCAAAAAAGAGATTCCAAACAGTAGGGGGGCCCTGCACAGATCCCTGTGGAACACAACTGGTAACAGGTCTGCTAGTAGAGTTGGCATCCCCAATTTTGACTGTATGTGTTCTGTATGTGAGATGTGACATTAAGGGTTAATCCCCAGCTGGGTGAGTATCTCAATGATGCCTGCGTTGAGGGATTGTGTCAAAGGCCTTGGCTAGGTCGAGATAGGCGGTGTGACCTGTTTTGCCTTCATCCAGGGCCTTGATGGCATTCTTGAAGTCCGCCAGGATGCTCTTCATGTTTCACTATTGCAGTCATTACATTTGGGTTATCTGCTTGCAGGTAACCCTCAGTCGGCCTGCTTAACAACGTCTTGGGTCCTGCATCAGTTGCTGTCTCTTCTTCCATGACGTCAGGTCATCAGGGGTATAAAACATGCAGCCGACGTCATTACATCAGTCTTTCTTCCTGTGTGGTGCCCGAAGCAGAAGCAGTTCGCAAGTGCCAGTCGGCTGACTCCTGAAATTTTCGTTTTCGAGTTTCAGAACCGAAGTCTTCAACTAAAAGCTAAGTACCCCATTGGGGAAACTTTTTCTTGCTCTAAACCGATGTCAGTAAAAGTAAATAATTGCATTTCTTGTGGAAAGCAAATACCTCAAAGATTTTCATTCGTACTGTATTCCTTGCCTAGGCCCAAACCACAACATACCTCGCTGTCGGTTTTGTGCCTTATTTAAGCCATGAACTATCCGTTGTCAGTATATTTGCACTGCTAAATTTTTTGGCGTTCAGTTCAATTATCCTGATATGTCTTCGGTAAGCCATCTGACTACCGACATTCTGAAGCAACGCAAAGACAGACAGAGACAGGCCGCCCAGTACACCAGTACTCAGTGAGGCGCTTTCACAGCCCCTGATACCCGCTACTTCAGATTCGCACGCCTCTACTGTGACCCATTCGGAGTCCAGTATGTCACGAGATGCTTCAGCTGTGGAACCTGCGGATGTCTCTACCTTGGATGGGTCCGGAGCCGCTGTGCAGGCACCGGCTTCTGAGGGTGTATTCAGGCCTACTGACTTGCATATTAAGCCGGCACCATCTTCTTCTTCAAGGCCTAAAACTCGAACCATGCCTAGAAAACTGATGCCCAGACCGCATGGTCAGGCCTCTATGCCTAAAGAACAAATGATAAGAATGACTGAAGACCTTATTACTTTAATCAGGGGAAGCCAACCTTCCCCCTCTAAGAGACCTAGGGCTGAATTTGCCTATGATACTTCTGACCAGGATTCTGAAATTTCTGTTTCCTCTGATGACCAGGATTTACCCTTATCTTACCTATGAGGATGCTGATGCTGAGAACTCTATTCCCTCTGCCCCCCAGAGGATTTCTCTTTTGGTGAAACCTTGCATACTTTCAGGGAGCTTTTTCGTTGGGAAAGTCAGGATTTTTGTGATTTTAAAAAGAGGCTTAAGGATTTCTTACTTCTGCCCCAGCACAGGCCTTTAGCTATACCTCCTGTACTGGACATTGTTGATGATGCCTTTTCGGAATTTAGCATGGCCCCTGACTCTTTACCTCCTGCTTACAGAAAACCTGATAGATATTAAACGGTTCCTGACTCTCTCAAGTTCCTTTTCAAAAATCCTACTGCGGATCCTGAAACCATTTCACAAGGACCCAAGGGCATTAAAGCTACTACTGCCAAAAAAACCTACCCCTCTGATAGAGACTCCAGGGCGCTGGGTAGATGGGGTAAGAAGGTATACACTTCTGCAGCTTGGGCCATTAGGGCCTTGAATTGCCAGTTTCGTATGTTAAAGTGTCAGCTGCATATTATTGGATTGCTTTAACAGAAAACGATGTTGGTTCCTGATTGTGCTGAAAATAAGGATTTACAGGATTTTATGCATTCTGCTGAACAAGTTGGTAAACATACATTGCAATGTGGTTTTCATTCACTAGAGGTATCTTACAGGGCTGTGGTAACTAGGTCTGTACTTAGAAGGCATGCTTGCCTTAAGGAGCAATCCTTGCCAGAACATGTTAAAATGAAATTACTGGACGCTCCCTTAAATCAGGGCCACCTGTTTGGCAGTAAGGCAGAAGTAGTTCTTAAAAAGGTGGAGGAAAAAGCTAAATCTATGCAAACTGTTAAATACTTTTTACAAGTATAACCTCCCAGATTTAGTAGGCATTGGCCTTCTAAGAAGTGGTCCTTTACTGCCTCTTCCAGACCTTCTCAGTCCAAACCCAGATCCAGCAGAGCACCCAGGCGTCAGTCCCAGGGGACACACAGGACTAAGCAGTGGGGGGCTCCCACTTCCAAATTTGGGAGTAATAAAACTCCCCCCATGGTAAACTGTCTCAATGACTTCCTTTTAAAACTTCCAAGCACTTCTCAACTGACTGCGCCTTTGGGGAAAGATTGCACTTCATGCAAAGAACTGGGGACTCATTACTCAGGACAAATGGGTTTTAAATATAGTGTCCCAAGCATACAGATTTCACTTCCACACATCACCAACTCCAAGCGGTTGGCCAGATCTACTTCCAAAGCAGTGGACAGAGGCCCAAAAGCAGGTACTCTCTCTCTCTTAAGCATAGGGGCTATTCATTTGGTACCAGAAGAGAAAAAGGGACAATGTTTCTACTCGAGAGTTTTCCTGGTACCCAGAAAAGACCATTCATGCCGTTCTATCCTGGACCTGCCTATTCTAAACACCTTTTTGGTGATTCCAAAATTCAGGATGCTGACTCTTCACCAGTTACTTCCTGTGCTAAGCAAAGATGCCGGGTTGGCAACACTAAATTTAAAGGAAGCATACCTTCACATCCCAGTCAGGGAATCTTGCAGAAGATGCCTACGCTTCAAAGCAGGCTACACGCACTATCATTTCTCAGCACTGCCCTTTGTCTTATCTACTGCACCCAAGGTATTCACAAAGTGCCTAGCTCCAGTCACTGCATTTTGCAGGCAAAGAAATATTCAAATATATCAATACCTGGACGATTGTCTAATTCAGGCAGAAAACCAGGACATAATTTTGAATCATCTGGCTTTTGTACAGAGGGTTCTAACTTGTCTGGGGTACACCATAAACAAAAAGAAATCACACCTGGTAACCCTGTCAACAAATTATATTCCTGGGAGCAAGCTTGAATACAGCTTCCCAGATGGCTTTCCTCACACCAGAGAAACAAATTCACTTGACAATCTACTTCAAACAAGTGGTCTCAAAAACCCTGCCATCTGCAAAGCAAATACAAGCCTTTGGGTTCATGGCCTCCTGCATTCTTCTAATTCTGTATGCAAGACTGCATATGAGGAGACTACAATGGTATCTAAAAAGCCTATGGTGTCAACATTCTCAGGATCTTCCATACCGGATCGGTCGAGGCCCGGGTTAACAACGACCGCCACCAGTACTGTTAGCCAACAGGGTGCTGGCGGAAATTGGGCTACTGTTGGCCGAAGGAGAAGAGGAGGGGGAAGGCATGCCCGAAGGCAGGAAGAGAGGAGGAAGGTTAGGAGTGTAGCAGTGAGGGTAGGAACTTTGAATGTTGGCAGTATGACTGGTATAGGGAGAGAGCTAGCTGATATGATGGACAGAAGGAAGGTTGATATATTGTGCGTGCAAGAGACCAGCTGGAAGAGAAGTAAGGCCAGGTGTTAGGAAATGGGTTCAAATTGTTCTATCATGGTGTGGATGGCAGGAGAAATGGGGTAGGGGTTATACTAAAGGAACAATATGCCAAGAGTGTTTTAGATGTGAAGAGAGTGTCTGACAGAGTGATGTTTATGAAGCTTGAAATTGATGGTGTAATGATGAATGTTGTTGGTGCATATGCTCCACAAGTTGGGTGTGCGATGGATGAGAAAGAGAAATTTTGGAGTGAGTTGGATGAAGTTGTGGTGAGTGTACCCAAGGGTGAGAGACTAGAGATTGGAGCGGACTTTAATGGGCATGTTGATGAAGTGAACAGAGGGGATGAGGAAGTGATGGGTAGGTAAGGTGTTAAGCAGAGGAATGCAGAAGGTCAGATGATTGTGGATTTTGCGAAAAGGATGGACATGGCTGTGGTGAATACGTATTTTAAGAAGAGGGAGGAGCATAGGGTGACATATAAGAGTGGAGGAAGATGCACACAGGTGGATTATATCCTATGTAGGAGGGCCAGTCTGAAGGAGATTGGAGACTGTAAAGTGGTGGCAGGGGAAAGTGTAGTTAAGCAGCATAGAATGGTGGTCTGTAGGATGACGGTGATCAAGAAGAGGAGGAGGAGTGTGAAAGCAGTGCCAAGGATTAAATGGTGGAAGTTAAGAAAGGATGATTGTGAAGTGGAGTTTAGGGAAGAGTTAAGACAGGCACTGTGAGGCAGTGGAGAGTTACCAAATAGTTGGGTAACTACAGCAGAACTAGTAAGGGAGACTGCTAGAAAGGTGCTTGGTGTGACATCTGGACAGCGGAAGGAGGACAAGGAGGCCTGGTGGTGGAATGGGGAAGTACAGGAGAGTATACAGAGGAAGAGGCTGGCGAAGAAGAAGTGGGATTGTCATAGAGATGAGGAAAGTAGACATGAGTATAAGGAGATGAGGCGCATGGCAGAGAGAGAGGTGGTGAAAGCTAAGGATAAGGCGTATGGAGAGTTGTATGAGAGATTGGACACTAAAGAGGGAGAAAAGGACCTGTACCGATTGGCTAGACAGAGGGACAGAGCTGGGAAAGATGTGCAACAAGTAAGGGTGATAAAGGATAGTGAGGGAAAGGTACTCACAAGAGAGGAGAATGTGTTGAGTAGATGGAAAGAATATTTTGAGAGGCTGATGAATGAAAAGAATGAGAGAGAGAAGGTTGGATGATGTAGGGATAGTGAATCAGGAAGTGAAACAGATTAGCAAGGAGGAAGTAAGGATAGCTATGAAGGGGATGAAGAGTGGAAAGGCTGTTGGCCCAGATGACATCCCAATGGAAGCATGGAGGTGCTTAAGAGAAATGGCAGTGGAATTTTTAACTAGATTGTTTAATGAAATTTTGGAAAGTCAGAGGATGCCTGAGGAGTGGAGAAAAAGTGTTTTGGTACCTATCTTTAAGAATAAGGGTGATGTGCAGAGCTGCAGTAACTACAGAGGGATAAAATTGATCAGTCACAGCTTGAAGTTATGGGAGAGAGTAGTAGAAGCTAGGTTAAGAAGGGTGGTGGTGATTAGTGATCAGCAGTATGGTTTCATGCCAGGAAAGAGCACTACAGATGCGATATTTGCTCTGAGAGTGTTGTTGGAGAAATACAGAGAAGGTCAGAAGGAGTTGCATTGTGTCTTTGTAGACTTGGAGAAAGCATATGACAGGGTGCCTAGAGAAGAGTTGTGGTATTGTATGAGGAAGTCGGGAGTGGCAGAGAAGTATGTAAGAGTGGTACAGGATATGTACAAGGGTAGTGTGACAGTGGTGAGGACTGCAGTGGGAGTGACAGATCCATTTAAGTTGGAGGTGGGATTACATCAAGGATCAGCTCTGAGTCCTTTCTTATTTGCAGTGGTGATGGACAGGTTGACAGATGAGATCAGACAGGAGGCCCCGTGGACTATGATGTTTGCAGATGACGTTGTGATCTGTAGTGAGAGTAGGAATCAGGTTGAAGAGACTCTGGAGAGGTGGAGATATGCTCTAGAGAGAAGAGGAATGAAGGTCAGTAGGACTAAGACAGAATATATGTATGTAAATGAGAGGGAGGGTAGAGGAATGGTGAGGATGCAGGGAGTAGAGTTGGTAAAGGTGGACGAGTTTAAGTACTTGGGATCAACAGTTCAGAGCAATGGTGAATGTGGAAGAGAGGTGAAGAAGAGAGTACAGGCAGGGTGGAATGGGTAGAGAAGAGTGTCAGGAGTGATTTGTGACAGACAGGTACCAGTAAGAGTGAAAGGGAAGGTCTACAAGACAGTAGGTGAGACCAGCTGTGTTATATGGGTTGGAGACAGTGGCATTGACAAAAAGGCAGGAGTCAGAGCTGGATGTGGCAGAGTAAAGATGTTAAGATTTGCACTCAGTGTGACTAGGATGGATAGGATTAGGAATCAGTATATTAGAGGGTCAGCTCATGTTGGACAGTTTGGAGACAAAGCAAGAGAGACGAGATTGCGTTGGTTTGGACATGTGCTGAGGAGTGATGATGGGTATATTGGGAAAAAGATGCTAAGGATGGAGCTGCCAGGTAAGAGGAAAAGAGGAAGGCCCAAGATAAGGTTTATGGACGTGGTGAGAGAGGACATGCAGGCGGTTGGTGTGACAGAGCAAGATGCAGAGAATAGGAAGAAATGGAAAGAGATGATCCGCTGTGGCGACCCCTAACGGGAAAAGCCGAAAGATGATGATGATTCTCAGGATCTAGAAGCAATGATTCCTATCATTCCTTGTCTATGCCTAGAGTTCCTTTGGTGGGCAGAGGCCTGCCACCAAAACAAAGGACTACCATTCACACTACCCCCTGCCGCCCGAACCCTAGCAAGAGACGCATCAGACTGTGCATGGGGGGGGGGGGGCGCACCTAGCTGGGAAGTGCATTCAGGGCAAATGGAACCCAATTCAAATGCACCTTCACATAATAAAGAAATGTTAGCTGTACAGAATGCTCTGACAGCCTTAAAGGACCACATTCTTCCAGGACAACTAATGGTAAAGACGGACAACACCACTGTTATGTGGTACATAAACAAGCAGGGGGGTACACATTCTTACCCCCTCTGCAGACTAGCCATGGCATTGTGGAACACAGCCTTGAGCTACCAAGTACATCTACAAGCTCAATTCCTGCCAGAAAAACTAAATACACTGGCAGATGGACTAAGCAGAACCCTCATGGACCCACATGACTGGAAACTGGAATCAAGGATTTTCAACATGTTGACAAGCAAATGGGGGAGCCCAGATATAGACCTGTTTGCCTCCCCCCGAACTATCAATTAGAAACATTTTGTGCAAGGACTCCCCACAGACAAGCTTGGAAAGTGGATGCTGTGTCCTTCAGCTGGAAAAACCTATCAGTTTATGCCTTTCCTCCTCTGCTCTCCAAAGTACTACTAAAGATCAAACAAGACAAACCAAGGATGAGTTTGATTGCACCAGCCTGGCCACACCAACACTGGTACCCCCTCCTGCGCAGTGTGTCACTGTTGGCCCCATGACACCTGCCTCAGACTCCTACCCTGCTGTCTCATCAGGAGAACCAGATTCTGCACCCTCAGCTTCAAACACTGAACCTAGCAGCCTGGCTAATTACCTAAGCTCTCCTTTACCATCCCTCAGTAAACCAGTGATGGATGTCATTTTAGAGGCAAGGAGGCCTAGTACTAGAAAATCTTATGCTGAAAAATGGAAAAGATTCTGTGCCTGGAACCAATCTCAAGGGATGAGCACAGCAGTGCCCAATTTACCTTAGATTTTACAATACTTAACTGAGATGCTTCACAAGGGCCTGGCTTTTTCCTAAATAAAAATTCACGCCTCAGCCATTTCAGCTCATTATAACACAGAACCTCCCCTCTTCTCTCTTCCACTGCTCAAGCAGTTCCTCAGCGGGGCCAAACATTTTAGATCACCCAGGAGAGCTCCAACTCCAGCCTGGGACCTTAATTTTGTATTGGAGAAACTCACCCTTCCTCCTTTCAAGCCAGCTGCTACTGCAGATTTAAAATTCCTTTCTTGGAAAGCAGCTTCCCTTTTAGCCATCACTTCAGCCAGAAGGGTATCTGAATTACAGCCCCTTATGGCAGTGAAGCCTTTCATCATCTTCCATGCGGACATGGTGTCCCTCAGGACCAATCCCTCTTTCATGCCAAAGGGGGTATCCAGCGTGGCCTTTAATCAGTCCATTCATTTGCCTACCTTCTTTCCTAATCCACAGAACAAAGGGGAACGGATACTGCACTCCTTAGATGTGCACAGACAGCTTAGATTCTACTTGGACAGGTCTATACCTCAAAGGAAATCCGAACAACTGGTGGTAGCATTTGCTGCAGGGACAGAGGGGAAGGCTATTTCAAAGCGAACCATCTCCAAATGGATAGGCCATTGCATTCACTTCTGCTGTAAGCACCATGGAAAACCTGTCCCACAGGGGATCAGATCCCACTCAACCAGGGCTGCAACTACCTCTACAGCCTTTCTCAGAGGCGTACCTACCAGGGACATCCTAGAAGCTGCTATCTGGAGTTCTGTACATACTTTCACCAAGCATTACCATTTGCCAATTTTCTCTAAATCCAGAGCTGGCTTTGCCACTGCAATTTTGCAGGGCCTTATAGCTGGTCCTAATGCTGTCTGAATTCCTCCTCCCATCCTTAGCTTTGGGAATCTACCCAAATGTAATGACTGCAACAGTTTAACGTGAAGAACATAGTACAGTCGTGTACACTTACCATAAATGTAGATGTTCGAGTGTATTCACTGTTGCAGTCCTGGTTACCCTCCCTCCAGCCCCCTGACTTCGTTTGGCTATACCTCTTTTCTCCTTTTCAATGCTTAAAAGCTTTTTGATGTATTTGCTTTTTTGTTTGAGGTATAACCTTGTATATTTATAGATTTAATTGCTTCCCATTAGGGGGACACCTGACATCTGGGGCAAGAAAAACTGATGTAATGATGCTGGCTGCTTGTTTTATACCCCTGACGACCTGACGTCACGGAAGAAGAAATGACAACTGACGCAGGTCCCAAGAATTTGTTAATCAGGCAGACTGAGGGCTTCCTGCAAGCAGATAACCCAAATGTAATGACTGCAACAGTGAATACACTCGAACATCTACATTTATGGTAAGTGTACACAACTGTACTTTTAGCAGGTAAGATCTGCCCTTAAAGCCAAACCTGGTCGGGTTAAGAGTTTGAAGGTCACCTATATCCTTGTTAAGATATATGAAGATTTTCTCTATGGCGGTAGAGATAAGACTGGGTAGGCTTATGGGTCTGTAGTTCCCAGGGTCAGTTGAGGGACCCCCTCCTTTTTGCAAGTGGATTACAATTGCTGTTTTCCACTCAGCTGAGACAAAGCCAGTGCTTAGACTGAGATTGAAGTGTGCGCTCAGTGGTTCCACTTACTCCTGTTTTAGACCATTTAATAAGCAGCCTGGGATGTTGTCTGGTTCCTTAGAGGTTGTGTTTTTGGCCTTTGAGAGCATGGCTGTGACCTGCTCTCTGGAGACACTAGGCCAGAGGACTAGTGACAGGTATGTTATGGGTTATGATTGGTGTGGACAGGGGTGGGGAAGTTTTCACCAAACCTGTCAGCCAGCAGCTTGAAGATGTCCTCAGGTTCAGTATTAGTGGTATCATCCACAGTTAGATGTTCTTCGTGTTTCACTGTTGCAGTCATCACATTTGGGTTATCTACCTGTAGGTAGCCCTCAGCCGGCCTGAATACCAGAGTCTTGGGATTTCCGTGTCAGATGCTGTTGCTTTTTCCATGACATCAGGTTGTCAGGGGTATAAAACATGCAGCCGAGGCCATTACATCAGTCTTTTTTGCTGTGCAGTGCCCGAAGCAGAAGCAGTTCGCAAGTGCCAGTTGGCCGACTCCTGAAATTTTCGTTTTTCGAGTTTCAGACCTGAAGTCTTCTTAAAGATAAGTAGTCCGTTGGGGATCCTTTTTTCTTGCTCTAACCAATGTCGGAAAAAATTAATAATTGTCTTGCCTGTGGAAAGCAAATATCTCACAGAGAATTTCATTCTTACTGCGTCACCTGTTTAGGCCCAGATCACACCGTCCCTAGCTGTCGGTTTTGTGCCTTGTTCAACGCCCGAACTGTTCATCGTTGGGCTATTTTTGTAGCTAAATTCTTTCGCTCTCAATCTCCATTCTCTGAAATGACTTTGGTAAGCCATCTGACTACTGACCTTCTGAAAAAGCGAAAGGATAAAGACAGAGAGACCACATGGGTCGAAGGCTGCCGATGACACTAACGTAAAGCTAGTCAGTCTGCCGGTACTCAGTGAGGTGCTTTCGCAGGCCTCTATTGAGACCCATTCGGAGTCCGGCATGCTGCGAGATGCTTCTTCGACTATGGAACCTGCGGATGTCTCTACTTTGGATGGGTCCGGAGCCACTGTGCAGGCACCGGCTTCTGAGGGTGTTTTCAGGCCTTCCGATTTTCATATTTAACCGACGACTTTTCAAACCAAAAATGCAGAATTTGTCAGGCCTAAAGTTCGCACTACGCCTAGGAAAACGATGACCAAAGCGCATTCTAAGGCCCTCATGCCACAAAAACAAATGATTAGAATGGCTGAGGACCTCATTACTTTACTTAGGGGAAGTCAGCCTTCCCCCTCAAAATGACCCAGAACTGATTTTCCTTCTGATTCTTCTGATCAGGAGTCTGATTACTCTGATCCTTCTGATTTCCAGGACATACCCTTATTTACCTATGAGGATTCTGATGCAGAGGATTCCATTCCCTTTACTTCCCCTCCAGAAGATTTTTCTTTTGGTGAAACTCTGCACACCCTTAGAGAACATTTCCGCTGGGAGAGCCAGGACTACTCCCAGTCCAAAAAGAGACTCAGGGAATTTTTAAGCTTGCCTCAGCATCCCTCCTGTTCTGGAAATTATTTATTTATTTTATTTTTATTTTACATTTGTTAACCGGGTTTGTCTAACTGGATATATGTCCATTTTCAGTAGAGGCCCGGGGAGAAAAGCTCCAAGGTACATTCAGTAAAACACGGCAAATAAAATGACACTTTTTGTATATGCAGAGGACATTTCAGATTAACACAGAACTATACAATAAGGACAGAAATCATAGCAGAGAAAAATGTAGGAACACTACAGCATACAGGTGCAGTACAAAATAAGAGGGAGACAGTTTATTTTGTAATAACAGGATAAAGAGAGTTCCCTTTGAAAGTATCCACAGGGGAAGAGTTAAACAGAAAGAAAAGGAAAAAGAGGTAACAAGTCGTTAAGGAGATAAATGGAAACAGTTAATGAGAAGTTTAGGGTAAGCAGAGGATATTTAGGTTAGGGTAGATAACTAGTCCGGCTTAGTACAGGGGCATAACCAGTGTGTTCTGAGGTGAAGTTTCAGTCTTTTCTTGAAGAGTGCAATAAGGGAAAGTGAGGACAGGTCACTGGGGAGAAGGTTCCAGGATTTTCCAACTGAATTACAGAAGAGGGAATCAGCAGCTCTATTTTTGGATTTAGAAGTGTTTACCAGAAATTTCTGAGAGGAACGCAAAGACTTCAGGTTATTGTAGGGGGTTATGAGGGTAGTTTGAGTAGGAGTTTTGGAAGGTTGATAAAGAGCCTTATGGACAATAGTGAGTTGATGGTATTTAATCAGATTCTGTAGTTCCAGCCATTCAAGCTGCTTTAAGTTAAGGCAATGGTGAGTTCTAAAAGGGTTGCCAGTAGCAAATCTGGCTATGTTATTATAGGAGATTTCCATCTTGTTGAGGATATTCTTAGATAGGTTAGTAAAAATGGGGGAGGCATAGAGAAGATGACTAACTAACAAATCACTGGAACCACCACGATATAAGTAAAACCAGACAATTTATTTGGAGAGAAGAACAAGCGCTTTCACGCACTTAACTAGTGCGCTTCATCAGGTTACATTAAGCAAAGTTGATCCTTGTCCTTATATACTGGGCATACGCCCTAATTAACAGCTAATTAGAGCAATCAAAAATTTTTTTAAAAACACATTGACAGAACTCATCATGATTTAAAGCAGTCGTATTATAAGTACCTTCTCTAAACATAACAAGCTTAATCAGTAGATAAAAAGTAACATATATTTACTTAACATTAAAAATAATAACTCTTTCTCATCTTAACAAACGATTAAAAATGCCTCTACATCCAAAAAATACTCAATATAAGTAAAGACATCATCAGGAACTAAGCAGCGAAGACCCCTCAATTCATGTCCACCATATTTAGACTCATTCAAATGGCCACATATATCATTTATAAAAAGCATAATCCAGATAAGCAAAAAATGTCATATTAATAGAATGAATATATAAAGGAAGGGGGGGGAGAAAAGGGGAAGAAAGGAAAGAGGGAGGAAGGGGGGGGAGGAAGGAAGGGGGTGGAAGGGGGGGGGAGAAAGGGGAGGCGAAGGAGAATAAGAAGGCCCAGAGAAATGGGAAAGAGGCAGGGGTATCAAACAGAAAAGATAGATGAGGGAGAAAATATTAAAATTAAAAAATAATAACCATAGTCAGAGAAATGCAAATGCAACCAATGTCAAAAGTAAACACATATAACAATAATACATAATGAATAAGTATTATAAATAATATAAATGTAAACCACAATGGTTATTCATAAAAGCGCAGGTCTAATAGGTCCAGCCATTCAAGCTGCTTTAAGTTAAGGCAATGGTGAGTTCTAAAAGGGTTGCCAGTAGCAAATCTGGCTATGTTATTATAGGAGATTTCCATCTTGTTGAGGATATTCTTAGATAGGTTAGTAAAAATGGGGGAGGCATAGAGAAGAGTAGAGATTAGATGAGTGTGTGCAATAGTTGTTCTGGCAGTAGGTGAAAGGAAGGGTTTAATCCTGTAGAGAGAGCCAAATTTTTTATTGACAGTTTTTATGGAATTGTTGATGTGGACGTCAAAGTTAAGGTTATTGTCAATGGTGATTCCTAGTAGTTTGGTAGTGAGGTCAGGAGATATAATAGTGCCATTAGTGGATGTGACAGAAAAATCAGTAGGAGAGGACTTAAGAGTAGGATTGAAAAGGAGTAGTTTAGTTTTATGGGGGTTCAAGAGAAAGCATCGCTGTGTGAACCATTGTTCAGCTGTGTTAAACACTTTCTGGGTAAGGAAGTGGAGGTCAGAAGTGGAAGTGGCAGAGCATATAAGTGTGGAGTTGTCTGCATATTGTATGCATGTAGCTTGAGGGATTGCTAGATGGAGGTCATTGATAAATATGGAGAAAAGAAGAGATCCTAGTGTGGACCCTTGAGAGACACCAGGGTTGACAGGCAGGAGGGAAGAAAGAGTGTTATGCCAAAGCACAGCTTGTTGTCTTTTACCTAAGTAGGACTGGAACCATTTTATAGAGAGGGTGTCTAATGATAGGGATTTAAGGATATTTATGAGAATTTGGTGATTAACCATATCGAAAGCTTTAGATAGGTCAATAAATAATGCAGAGGAAAGCATATTAAGGTTGCGGCTTTTGTTAATGTAATCAGTAAAGGAAAGGAGGGCTGTGGTTGTGCTGTGGGAAGGTCGGAAACCATGTTGACAACTAGAAAGTAAGTTATTTTGGATTAGGTGGTCAAGTAATTGCCTATGGATACATTTCTCCATGATCTTTGCCAAAGGAGAAAGAAGGGCTGTGGGACGATCGTTGGAGAAGTCAGTGGAGTTTCCACCTTTATGGAGGGGGATAATATGGGAGACTTTACATATGCTAGGGTTGTGACCTTCAGTAATAGTTCTGTTGATAAGAACAGAAATGGGGTAGGCAGTAGCCTTGGCTGGGAGACTTTCCATATGCTAGGGATGTGACCTTCAGTAATAGTTCCATTGATAAGAACAGAAATGGGGTAGGCAGTAGCCTTGGCTGGGAGACTTTCCATATGCTAGGGATGCGACCATCAGTAATAGTTCCATTGATAAGAACAGAAATGGGGTAGGCAGTAGCCTTGGCTGGGAGACTTTCCATATGCTAGGGATGCGACCATCAGTAATAGTTCCATTGATAAGAACAGAAATGGGGTAGGCAGTAGCCTTGGCTGGGAGACTTTCCATATGCTAGGGATGTGACCTTCAGTAATAGTTCCATTGATAAGAACAGAAATGGGGTAGGCAGTAGCCTTGGCTGGGAGACTTTCCATATGCTAGGGATGTGACCTTCAGTAATAGTTCCATTGATAAGAACAGAAATGGGGTGGGCAGTAGCCTTGGCTGATTTTTGCAGATATTCAGCAGGTAGGTGGTCAGCTGAAGGAAGGCAGGGTTTTAGTTTTTGGATGAGGGTTAGAATATGTGTAGTTGGGACCAGCTGGAAACAAAAAGGAGGGGGTGGGCTTGTGTTAAAGGAAGGAACTGTGAAGCTGTTAGGGGATCGCTGGCTAGCCAGTGTTTGGATGGCATCAGTGAAAAAAGTATTAAAGGCATTGGCAGTATGCATGGGATTTTCCTGGTCAGTATTTAGAGGATTTGGAGTAGTGGATAGACCGGGATGCAGTAATTGGTTAATGCTAGCCCAGAATGTTTTGGGTTGTTTTGAGTAGTCTGCTGAAATTGTAGGTAGTAGTTTCTTTTATCCGACAGTATAGCTTTCTTAGTGTCATTTCTTAGCTGTCTAAAATTTTGTTGGTCTACAGGGTCCTTAGTCATTCTCCATTTGGCCCAGTATTTATTTCTGAGATGAATTTTATGTTTCCTTTCTTTATATTTCTGAGATGAATTTTATGTTTCCTTTCTTTAGAAAGCCAAGGGGCGGATTTGGTCTTGATTCTAACCAAACGGGTTGGTGCATGATGGTCAAGCATGGCTAGGAAGTTAGAACTGAAGTATTTAACAGCTTCTTCTAGAGAGAGGACCAGTTGCACGCTCTTAGTTCACTTTGGAACAGGTCATGGTTAAAGTTCTTTTTGTATCTAATATTTCTGATAGTGGTTGGTATGGGAGCTTTGGCTTTGTGCCTGATGATGTAGGTAAGTGAGTGGTCACGTATATCAAAAGGGAGGGTTCCAGATTCATAAACCTGAGGATGGCTATTTATTAGAATCCAATCTAATGTGCTTTCTTTCTTGTTAGATTTGTTTATCCTGGTAGGAGAGGTAATGGTTTGTGAAAAGCCATATAGGTTAATGTGGGTGGTAGGGAGGCTGCTGCTATAGGAATTCCAATCAATGTTTTTATCTCCTAGGATAATGGTTTCTTGTGGCAAATGTTGAGATAGCCAGCAAAGAATGTTTTCTAGGGTGGTATTGTTATTACCGGGAGGTATATAGATGCAGATAATATAGACAGATTTGACTTTGCTGAGTTGAAGTTTGGAGATAAGAATTTCAGCATTGGAATCTAGAGTTAGATTACAATCATATGCAGTTAATTGTAACCCAGATCTAAAGAGAATAGCTACCCCCCACACCCTTCTTGGCTACACGGTCAAATCTCAGGATATTATATCCGGATGGGATGATTTCTTTGTCTTTGGTACCAGGTTTTAGCCATGTTTCTGTTAAGCAGAGAATATCAAAAGAGTAGACTTCTAAGAGAGCATGGAGTGGAGCTACTTTGCTGTTAATGCTACGTATATTGAGATGAGCTACAAGGAGTGAGTTTGAAGGTTTGGTAAGGTTATAAGAAGTTGAATGGTTAAGGTTATGGAGAGTGATAGGAATGGTTGTTGGGCCTGGGTTTGGGTGAATGTCTCCATCTATTAAAGAGAGGAGTTGTCTTTGAAGGTTTGGATTTATGGATTTGAAGTTCAGGAGTAAAGTCTTTTTGAGATATAGTGCGCTATATCTAATGTGCAGTGATCGGTGATATTTTGCTAGTAGGTAGCCGGGTACAGATGTTATGTTAGCATGGTTGTAAAGGATTGGTAGGGAAGGAGAGTTGGTTAGCTTATTAGGGAAGGAAAGGTGTGGATAAAGAGGGTGTTGATAGGAGGTGAGTAAATAGGCAAAGGTATTGCATATGATGTCTTCCTGGAATCCAGCCTTACCCCTGATACCTTGCCTCCAGCTTCCAGGAAACCTGACAGGTACTATAGAGTGCCTGACTTCAACAAATTCCTTTTTAGGAATCCTACTACGGATCCAGAGACCATTTCCCAGGGACCTGAGGGCATTAAGGCTACAACTGCCAAAAATCCTACCCCTTCAGACAAGGATTCCAGGGCATTAGACAGATGGGGGAAAAAAGGTATACACCTCTGCTACGCTTGCCATTAAGACTTTAAATTGCCAGTTTCATATGTTAAAGTATCAGCAGCGTATTATGGAGCTAATTAAACAAAAACTGTTGATTCCTGATTGTGCAGAACACAAAAATTTACGAGAGTTAATACATTCTGCTAACCAAGTTGGTAAACCTACTTTGCAGTGTGTGGGGTTGATGGTTTAGACGCATCTTGCAGGGCTGCTGTCACTGTGTCTGTTCTTAGAAGACATGCTTGGCTTAAGGAACAGAACTTGCCAGATTATGTCAAAGCAAAATTACTGGATGCACCATTAAATCAGGAGCATCTGTTTGGTAATAAAGCAGAAGTCCTCAAAAGAATGGAGGAGAAAGCTAAATCTATGCAAACTGTTAAAGATTTCTTACAAGTACAGCCACCTAGATTCAGTAGGCATTGGCCTTCAAAAACTGGTCTTTTCCAGTCCCTTCAATGCCTTCCCAGTCCAAACCCAGGGGCAGCAGACCACCAAGGCTTCAGTCTCAGTTTATGCGCAAATCTAAGCAATGGAGTGCTCTCACATCCAAAACAGGGAGTAGTAAGCCATCATCCTATGGTAAAATTGCACAATGACTTATCCTTAACTCTTCCAAGCCTTGCCCAACTACTTGCACCTTTAGGAGGGAAACTTGCACTGCATGCCAAAAACTGGCAATACATTACCCAAGACAAATGGGTCTTAAACATTGTTTCCCAGGAATACAGATTCCAGTTCCACTCACTCCCATCCATAAGCAGATGGCCAGACCTCCCCGCAAACCAGTGGACAGAGGACCAAAAGCAAGTACTTTCTCATCTCAGTATCAAGGCTATTCAACCTGTCCCAGCAGAACAAAGGGGACGAGGTTTTTACTCCAGAGTGTTTCTGGTCCCCAGAAAAGAAAACTCTTGGCGTCCTATCCTGGATCTGTCTATTCTCAACACCTTTTTGGTGGTTCCAAAATTCAAAATACTAACTCTCCAACAGCTGCTTACTATGCTAGCCAAGGACTCCTGGCTAGCAACCCTAGATTTAAAAGAAGCTTATCTGCACATCCCCATAAGGAAATCTTGCAGGAAATATTTTATTTTTATTTATTTATTTATTTTATATTTAACTGGGAGAGTCCGACTGGATACATGTCCATTTTCAGTGGAGGCCCGGGGAGAAAATCTCCAGGTTAGTAAACAAACAGTTAAACACATTATAAGAAAGTTATACAGTTTCAGTACAACATTCAGTATAAAAAATAGTTGTGTTACTGTGCAATAAACATAAATTTAAACATTTAAACAGTGAAGCAAAAGTAAGAGGGCAGAAATAGGTCTGTTTATATACAACTGAAACTAGTCTCCTAAGCACTCAAAAAGCATCCTACAGCCCAGCACTAGCTCAGACCTAATAGCAAGCACTAACTAGTCTCTCAACCTAAGCACTCAAAAAGCATCCTACAGCCCAGCACTTGCTCAGACCTAATAGCAAGCACTAATATACCCCGACATTTGATTACCCAGCAGGGCAAGGCTCTTTATCCACCCCTCACCAACCAAGCGACTAAGCAGCTCACCCTACTATTCAGGCATGACCAAAGGGCAACTTCAGGTGTACTCTCCAGTCCAGCTGGTGAACCTGGGTATCTTGAGACAATGTTGCAACTGCCTCATGTACACAGACAACCCTTTCCTCCTACCACAAAATGCTAACATATGCGAGAGATGCACTTATACAGCCAAACTGGAGGGTAAGCTGTCTCCACCCAAGACTGGAACAGACAGTCAAGAGGAAAAGGTTAACACTTGCACCACAACTCCAGCCACACACACAGACCTACTTAACCACCACTGGCAAAAATACACATAAATACACAAAGTCATACTCAGAAGCTCTAAATAAAAACCTGCAAAAGCATCTGAGAGCTCCAAAGCAGACGCCCAAAAACCTGCACCTCCCGTCACAAACCAGACAACACATAAAACACAAAATCATACTCAGAAGCTCTAAATAGAAACCTGCAAAAGCATGTGAGAGCTCCAAAGCAGACGCCCAAAAACCTGCACCTCCCGTCACAAACCAGACAACACATAAAACACAAAATAATACTCAGAAGCTCTAAATAGAAACCTGCAAAAGCATCCGAGAGCTCCAAAGCAGACACCCAAAAAACCTGCACCTCCCGTCACAAACCAGACAACACATAAAACACAAAATCATACTCAGAAGCTCTAAATAGAAACCTGCAAAAGCATGTGAGAGCTCCAAAGCAGACACCCAAAAAACCTGCACCTCCCGTCACAAACCAGACAACACATAAAACACAAAATCATACTCAGAAGCTCTAAATAGAAACCTGCAAAAGCATGTGAGAGCTCCAAAGCAGACACCCAAAAAACCTGCACCTCCCGTCACAAACCAGACAACACATAAAACACAAAATCATACTCAGAAGCTCTAAATAGAAACCTGCAAAAGCATCTGAGAGCTCCAAAGCAGACACCCAAAAACCCTGCACCTCCCGTCACAAACCAGACAACACATAAAACACAAAATCATACTCAGAAGCTCTAAATAGAAACCTGCAAAAGCATCTGAGAGCTCCAAAGCAGACACCCAAACAACCTGCACCTCCCGTCACAAACCAGACAACACATAAAACACAAAATCATACTCAGAAGCTCTAAATAGAAACCTGCAAAAGCATGTGAGAGCTCCAAAGCAGACACCCAAACAACCTGCACCTCCCGCAACAAACCAGACAACACATAAAACACAAAATCATACTCAGAAGCTCTAAATAGAAACCTGCAAAAGCATGTGAGAGCTCCAAAGCAGACACCCAAACAACCTGCACCTCCCGTCACAAACCAGACAACACATAAAACACAAAATCATACTCAGAAGCTCTAAATAGAAACCTGCAAAAGCATGTGAGAGCTCCAAAGCAGACACCCAAACAACCTGCACCTCCCGTCACAAACCAGACAACACATAAAACACAAAATCATACTCAGAAGCTCTAAATAGAAACCTGCAAAAGCATGTGAGAGCTCCAAAGCAGACACCCAAACAACCTGCACCTCCCGTCACAAACCAGGCAACACATAAAACATAAAATCATACTCAGAAGCTCTAAATAGAAACCTGCAAAAGCATGTGAGAGCTCCAAAGCAGACACCCAAACAACCTGCACCTCCCACACAAACCAGGCAACACATAAAACACAAAATCATACTCAGAAGCTCTAAATAGAAACCTGCAAAAGCATCTGAGAGCTCCAAAGCAGACACCCAAAAAACCTGCACCTCCCGTCACAAACCAGACAACACAGAAAACACAAAATCAGTGTGCCGCACAATCACAGCCCTTAAGGCAAAATAACATTTCTAACACACTAGTAATAAGTGACTCTATAGTCAGGCACACTGACGTCCCACTCACTAGGCTGGACAAGGAGAAGGTTACTGTTAGCTGCCTGTCGGGAGCCAGAATCCGCCACATAACACAAGCACTCAGGTCACTCCAGAACAAGTACAAATACAAGTCTGTCATTGTTCATGTTGGTGTGAATGACCTGAGACATACCTGCCTGAATTACATGAAAAGAGACATGGAAGAGCTCTCTGATCACGTAGCCCAGTCGGGTATGACCCTGAGTAGCATCCTGCCCTCACCAAGAATGATACCTCAGTATAAAGAAAAAAATGATCAATTTCACCAATTGGCTATGCTTCTGGTGTCATTCAAAGGGGATCCAGTGTCTGCTCGACAAGCTGCATTGCTTCACAAGAGACGGCTTGCACCTGTCACCCCTAGGTTTTTGAATACTGGCCAAGGCTCTTGCTGCCCCATAGTGCCTTTTTTAGTCAAGGCTCAAAAGTCAAACCCACCTCCATAAACAGCAGAAATAAAAAATGAGGGTTAGGCTACTCAATGCCAGGAGTTTAAATCTCAAAATGCACGCGCTCGAAGCACTCCTCAGTATGGAGAATGTCGACATCTGTGCAGTAACTGAAACCTGGTTCAAAGCTCCAGTGAGCACTATCAGGCTACAACTTATACCACACATTTCGGCCACAGAACACGGACCGAAACACAAAAGGGGAGAGGGTGTACCCATATTCATCACGGATACCTACACCTCCAGGTTAGTGGCGCAGCATTATACCTCTGAGATCATCCATGTGCAACTAACATCAGGCAAATCTGCAAATTGTGGCCTGCTACAGATCACCCTCCATGACCCAGGACCACCACTCTGCCTTTCTGGAGACACTGGAAAACATGAAGGTCCTACCGAACACCCTGATATTTGGCGATTTCAATTACCCTACCATTAACTGGGAAAACTACTTGAGTACAAACTCCCAGGCTCAGCGCTTCCTGGAATTTATCAACTCAAACTCCCTGGATCAGCTGGTAAACTCCCCTGTCAGAAGTGAAAACATATTGGATCTGGTCATCACCAACATGAGCGACAGGTGTTCTGCACCGGAGGTCAACCTGTTACTGGTTAGATCAGACCATAAACTAATCACTATGGATGTCCATACCCTTCCACCACCCTCAACCAAGGAAACCACAGTGAAAAACTTTTCTAAAGCAAACTTCACCTTACTTAAGACAGAGGTGGTAAGTTTCACAGCCCCTACGTTAAAGGGTAACGCTGCCCAAGATGCAGAATCGTTTACAAATTCACTTTGAGCACCTACAAGGATGCATGGATCGTGCCATCCCTAGCAAAACCAAGACTCACTCCCCTAAGAGAAGGAAACCAGTCTGGTGGACCCCTGCCATAAACAGGTTATACAATAAAAGGAGAAAACTAGTTCAGAAAAAAAGCAAATCCCAAGAAGGAAAGACATCCCTGATCAGTATCAGTAAGAAACTAAGGTCCCTCATAAATTCATCCTAGGCTAACTTCAAAAGAAAAATAGCCAAGGATTCGAAAGATAACCACAAAGCCTTCTTTAGCTATGTCAAGAATCTGGCAACTCACAGATATGCTCTGAGCGAGTGCAAAATAGCACAAAATATACTGAACCTACTGATATTGCCAACATCCTGGCAGATAGATTTAGTGCAAATTTCACCCCTCTCTCACCTCCAAAAGGGCCCGCAACAATACCGGAAAAGTGTAGTGTCCTGGAAATCACAGACGCACAGGTGAAAACAGCCCTTTCAAAAGCCAAAAACACAGCGTCAGTGGGGCCAGATGGTGTCCCGGGATGTGTCTTGCATGAACTACAGAATGAGCTAACCCTCCACCTAAACACACTGTTTAACCTCAGCCTCTCCACAGGCTACATGCCCATAGAATGGTGCACAGCAATGGTTATTCCGCTCCACAAAGGAGGGGCCACAACTGACCCTGGTAACTATCGCCCCATAAGCCTGACTAGCCTGGTCTGCAAGGCTATGGAGCGCATCATCATGGAACTCATTAGCAAAGACATTGTGAACCTCCAAACACTTGACCCGAACCAGTTTGAGAAAAACTCACCAGCCTGAACATAAACCCCTACGTCACAAAATGGGTTGCCAACTGGCTTACAGACAGAACTCACGCGGTAAGAATAGCAGGCTCCAGGTCCAACTCTAAACCAGTCACAAGTGGTGTCCCGCAAGGCTCAGTCCTGGGACCTCTACTGTTTGGCATATACTTCTCAGAAGTACAGGCAAACACAGGAGAACTATGGCTAACCAAGTTCGCCAATGACTGCAAACTGGGAGCCATAATTGACTCTCCGGCTGATCCTCCAAAAAGGCCTTACTGAGACAGACACCTGGTGTCAAAGTCATGGTCTCAAGCTAAATGCTAAAAAATGCATAGTTATCCCATTTGGGAAAAACAAAACACCCACAAATTACCACATAGGTGGCAGACCCCTTAATACAGAAGAGGTAATAGATCTGGGGACCCAGGTAGATAGTAATCTCTCCTTTGACAATCATATTGCCAAAGTAGTTAGGAAATCCTTCTATGTGGCCCATCTGATTACTAAAGGGTTCGCATCCAGAAATAAAGAGGTTATAGTGCCCCTCTTCATCACTCATCAGACCCATCATAGAGTTCAATGCCCCATTTGGGATGTACCTCACAAGACACTTCCAACAGCTGGAAAGACCACAAAAGTACCTCACCAAGAGGATTACTGGCCTCAAACATATGTCCTATGCAGACCGACTGAAAAAAACTCCGGCTGTACTCAGTGGCATATCACTTACTCAGAGGTGATCTCTGCCTGACTTATAAAGCCATGTCCAACTCAGAATTGATGGACATGCTCCACCTAAAGAAATCCAAGTCACTGCGAGCCACGTGCTCTAGTGAGCTAAACCTTGCCACAGCAATAAATAGAACATGTTGGAGGGATAGATTCCTGTCACAGAGACTCCCCATGCTTTGTAACAAAATTCTCTATCTAGGCAGAGCCCCTCACTAACATTCTTCAAGAGAAACCTTGACAAGTGGATGGGTAACAGAAAATTACACCCCTGGGATCACTTCATTGGCTCTGCTTGACAGTGGCTCAGTTAATTAGTCAGTGGGGTGGCGAAAGCCGACACACTCTGGCTAGGCTTATAAATGCCCTCGGGCAGATAGCCTAGTTACCTACCTGTGAACATAATGCATAGATTTAACATGTGTACATTAGCTAAGCATATCCAGAGAATGTAGAAGGGGCTAACCAGGTTTGGAACAGGATCATTGCCAGTGTGATTTGAGATGTAGTTTAAGATTTTTTTTGAATTGTGAGAAAGATGGTTCTAAAGTGAGAACAGAAGGCAGTGAGTTCCAGATTTTTCCTACATAGTTAGAGTATAGTGATTCACCAGCAGCATTATTGGATTGGATTTGGATATTTGGACTAACAGTTTATTGGAGGATCAAAGTGATAGCAAGTTATTATAGGGGTTAATGATACATTTAAGAGCAGGTGTTTTTTCAGGTTGGTGAAGAATTTGATGGGTTATTTTGAGCTGGCTATAGTGAAGTAGGGGTAATGCATTTTAGCCACCTCAGGTGCTTCAGGTTAAGGCAGCGGTGGGTCCTGTAGGCCATACCTGTGGCGAATCTAGCGGTGTGATTATAACAGACGGCTAGTTTGCCAAGTGTTGATTAGTTTAGGTTAGTGAGAAGGGGAGAGGCATAGAGAAGGGTTGACAGCAGGTGTGTGCAAGCAATAGTAGATCTGGCATGTGGGGTAAGGAGGCATCTGATCTTATAGAGAGACCCAAGTTTTTTGTTGACAGTTTTGATGGTTTGATTAATATGGGTGTCAAATTTAAGGGAGTTGTCAATAGTGACACCTAAGAGCTTAGCATGGGTATCTGGTGATATATTTGTGCCACTGGAGGATTTAATGGAGAACAGTGGGGAAGGGGTCTTACAGGTGGGTGAGAATGTGAGCAGTTTGGTTTTGTTAGGATTTAAAACGAGTTGACTTGAGAGCCAATTTTCGGCTAGGTTAAACATGTTTTGGGTGATTGCCATTGGATCTGTCAGGGAGGTGGCCGAACAGATTAAGGTAGAGTGCTCTACATATTGTATGCATGTGGCCTGGGGAGTGGTGCTGGGCAGGTCATTTATAAAGATAGAGAAGAGAAAGGGGACCAAGGCTAGAGCCCTGGGGAATGCCTATGGTGACAGGTAAACGTGATGAAAGTTTATCCTGCCATTGTACAGCTTGCTGTCTGCTGCCCAGGTATGTCTGAAACCATTTTAGCATGTAGTCATTAAGTGATAATGTTTTTAAAGTGTCTTTGAGAAGATTGGGGTTCACCATATCGAAGGCCTTAGAGAGGTCTAAGAAGAGGGCTGATGTGAGTTTGTTATTGTTACGGTTTTGATTAATGGTATTAGAAAAGGATCGTAGGGCTGAGGTGGTACTATGATTTGGCCTGAAGCCATGCTGTGAATTGGCTAGAATTTTGTTTTGAGTGACATGGAACATCAGTTGTCTATAAACACATTTTTCCATGATTTTGGCTAGAGGTGACAGTATTGCTATAGGTCTGAAGTTAGCTCTAGTGAGCTGCGTCCTTTGTGGAGAGGAATAATATTGGATATTTTCCAAATGGTGGGGATGATGGCTTCAGACAAGGTACGGTTAATGATAAAGAAGATCAGCTGCTAGGGTGGTGTGTTTTAGCTTATTAAGTAGAGATCTAATTGTCGATGTGGACACAGGATAGAAGGTAAAGGAGGAGGCCGAGGTAGCTGTAGTATTATTTTGGCTTGGGATAGGGGAGGTGGTTGTCAGTTGGTTGAGTTGGTTAGCCAGGGATCGAATGGTTTCTGTGAAGAAACTATTAAATGTATTTGCAATGTCCTCAGGGCATTGTTGGTTGCAGGTTGTTGGGGTGGGAGTAGTTGACTGTCCTGGACGCAGGAGCTTTTTATTTCCAACCCAGGACTTTTGGGGTTTGTTTTGATGTTTTTGTTGGAGATTGAGGAAGAATTTTTTTTCATCTGCTAGGATAGATTTTTTTGCTTCTTTTCTTAGTTGCCTGAATCTCTTGTGGGTTTGTGGGTCTTTTGAGGTATGCCATTTGTCCCATTCTTTATTTCTAGATAAGATATTGGATTTGGACTCTCTAGAGAGCCAGGGTGCAATTTTAGACTCGGTACTAATGGAGTGTACAGGAGCATAGGAATCTAGAATATTAAGGAATATGGAACTGAAGTAGGCTACTGCATCATCAAGTGGAAGCTGCTTGAGTACTGACCAATTGTAGGCTTTAAGTTCATTCTGAAAGGAACTGGTGTTAAAGTTTTTGTTATTTCTGATATTTCTAACTGTAGTAAGATGGGGGTTGTCTAACTTGTACTTGATGATATGTGTGAGTAAGTGATCATTCATGTCCTCTGGGAGTGTACCTGCATTGTACTGGTCTGGGTGATTGTTAATAAGAATCCAATAGAGGATACTTTCTTTGTTATTGGGTTTTCCTATCCTGGTAGGAGTGGATATAAGCTGGGTGAAACTGTGTAGATTTATAAGGGTAGACGCAGAATCAGAGAACCAGGAATTCCAATCAATGTTAAAGTCCCCTAACAACATAGTTTCTTGGGGGTGGGTACAGGATAACCAATAAAGAAAGTCCTCAAGGGTGGTACTGTTGTTGTTGCCTGAGGGGATATAAATACATGTGATGTTAATACTTTTATTTTTGTTGAGTTGTACTTCAGCGATTAGAATTTTGGCATTGTTCATTAGGGGGGGGTTTGGAGAGGCTAGGGTAACCTCTAATGTGTTTTTATAGAGTACGGCTACATCACCACCTTTTGTAGTTTTACGGTCTACTCTGAGTATGTCATAACCTGGTGGGATCATTTCTGTATCTTTGGTACCTGGTTTTAGCCAGGTTTCTGTAAGACATAACAGATCTGGGGAATAAGTTGCGAATAGGGCATGGAGGTTGTGGATCTTATTGTTTATACTCGTAGTATTTAAATGGCAGGCTAGGAGAGGGTTTAGGGGTATTGTGGTTAGTGAGAGGTGAGGAGGTGTGAGATACCTGGAGTGAGTGCCAGATCCGGGGATGGGCCTGGATTTGGGTGGACATCACCATCCATACCAAGTCTATGGTTTAAGGTGGAAATAAACTTGAGGGCTTTATATAGTATTTGTCTTTAGGCCTGATAGTTCTAGGTCTGATGAATTGGTAGAGTTTAGTCTCGGACAGGTGGGAATTGTGGGGGGATATAACTTGGTCTGTCTTATTAGATGTCAGAGAGGGGTTGGTTTGGTACAATGGATGATGAATACCTAGGTAGGGCCAGTCTTCATATAGGGTAGAAAGATATGGAATAAGTAGGAGGGCTAGTAGTGATGGTAGTAACAGCATATTGGGTGATGACATATTGCCTGGCTGATGCTTGATGGAGGAGTTATACTTAATATGGGGAAAAAAGTAATTACCAGAAAGTGGGGGGAAGTGGTATGGTCTAGTAAGACGTTGATTAGATGTGGAAGGAGGGGTGCGGTTAGAAGAGGTTGAAATTTAGCACCACTGGGGGCGGGTGGAATTTGGGGGCAGGGATGGGTGCGGAGCGAACCCAACCATAGTGAGGGCGAGCGTAGCGGGGCTAATACTAAGCCACAAGGTAACCTTTTCTTTAAGAGTTAGAGAGGTATTGAATTAGCTTAAATTTTAGTTTTTATGGATATAATTCTTACACAGGTCTTAGCTTTTTTGATATGATTTTTCCTTATATTCAAACTGCTGCTTGCAATTTTACATACTTTTAATAAGTAGTTACAGCAGTAGCCGACTAGAGCGGATTTAGCAATTGGGGAATCCTAGGGAAGTCGTGCTAGTGCTGAGGACCCAGTTGGCAAGGAAAATACTAGCAGCAAATGCCAAATACACTTAATATTAACCTCGTTTAGTTTTCAAATTCTGGGTAAGGTAGAGGAGCTTCCCGTTTTATTTCAGGGTGCAGTTGTTTAACTTGCAGCGCACAGTAGAGGGGATATACCTTGTTTAGTTTTCAAATTGTGGGTAAGGTAGAGGAGCTTCCCGTTTTATTTCAGGGTGCAGTTGTTTAACTTGCAGCGCACAGTAGAGGGGATATACCTTGTTTAGTTTTCAAATTGTGGGTAAGGTAGAGCAGCTTCCCATTTTATTTCAGGGTGCAGTTGTTTAACTTGCAGCGCACAGTAGAGGGGATATACCTTGTTTAGTTTTCAAATTGTGGGTAAGGTAGAGGAGCTTCCGCTTTATTTCAGGGTGCAGTTGTTTAACTTGCAGCGTAGAGGGATATACCTCGTTTAGTTTTCAAATTGTGGATAAGGTAGAGGAGCTTCCCGTTTTATTTCAGGGTGCAGTTGTTTAACTTGCAGCTGGTAGAGGGGATATACCTCGTTTAGTTTTCAAATTGTGGGTAAGGTAGAGGAGCTTCCCGTTTTATTTCAGGGTGCAGTTGTTTAACTTGCAGCGCACAGTAGAGGGGATATACCTTGTTTAGTTTTCAAATTGTGGGTAAGGTAGAGGAGCTTCCCGTTTTATTTCAGGGTGCAGTTGTTTAACTTGCAGCGCACAGTAGAGGGGATATACCTTGTTTAGTTTTCAAATTGTGGGTAAGGTAGAGGAGCTTCCGTTTTATTTCAGGGTGCAGTTGTTTAACTTGCAGCAGTAGAGGATATACCTTGTTTAGTTTTCAAATTGTGGGTAAGGTAGAGGAGCTTCCCGTTTTATTTCAGGGTGCAGTTGTTTAACTTGCAGCGCACAGTAGAGGGGATATACCTTGTTTAGTTTTCAAATTGGGGATAAGGTAGAGTAGCTTCCCGTTTTATTTCAGGGTGCAGTTGTTTAACTTGCAGCGCACAGTAGAGGGGATATACCTTGTTTAGTTTTCAAATTGTGGGTAAGGTAGAGTAGCTTCCCATTTTATTTCAGGGTGCAGTTGTTTAACTTGCAGCGCACAGTAGAGGGGATATACCTTGTTTAGTTTTCAAATTGTGGGTAAGGTAGAGCAGCTTCCCGTTTTATTTCAGGGTGCAGTTGTTTAACTTGCAGCGCACAGTAGAGGGGATATACCTTGTTTAGTTTTCAAATTGTGGGTAAGGTAGAGGAGCTTCCCGTTCTATTTCAGGGTGCAGTTGTTTAACTTGCAGCGCACAGTAGAGGGGATATACCTTTTTAGTTTTCAAATTGTGGGTAAGGTAGAGGAGCTTCCCATTTTATTTCAGGGTGCAGTTGTTTAACTTGCAGCGCACAGTAGAGGGGATATACCTTGTTTAGTTTTCAAATTGTGGGTAAGGTAGAGTAGCTTCCCGTTTTATTTCAGGGTGCAGTTGTTTAACTTGCAGCGCACAGTAGAGGGGATATACCTCGTTTAGTTTTCAAATTGTGGATAAGGTAGAGGAGCTTCCCGTTTTATTTCAGGGTGCAGTTGTTTAACTTGCAGCTGGTAGAGGGATATACCTTGTTTAGTTTTCAAATTGTGGGTAAGGTAGAGGAGCTTCCGTTTTATTTCAGGGTGCAGTTGTTTAACTTGCAGCCATGCAGAGGGATATACCTGCTTAGTTTTCAAATTGTGGATAAGGTAGAGGAGCTTCCGCTTTATTTCAGGGTGCAGTTGTTTAACTTGCAGCAGTAGAGGGATATACCTCGCTTAGTTTTCAAATTGTGGGTAAGGTAGAGGAGCTTCCGTTTTATTTCAGGGTGCAGTTGTTTAACTTGCAGCCAGTAGAGGGATATACCT
This sequence comes from Protopterus annectens, assembly GCF_019279795.1. NCBI lineage: Eukaryota > Metazoa > Chordata > Ceratodontiformes > Protopteridae > Protopterus > Protopterus annectens. The sequence continues at coordinate 1,127,051 of NC_056743.1, read as the reverse complement.
TGTTTAGTTTTCAAATTGTGGGTAAGGTAGAGGAGCTTCCGCTTTATTTCAGGGTGCAGTTGTTTAACTTGCAGCCACAGTAGAGGGATATACCTTGTTTAGTTTTCAAATTGTGGGTAAGGTAGAGGAGCTTCCGTTTTATTTCAGGGTGCAGTTGTTTAACTTGCAGCGCACAGTAGAGGGGATATACCTTGTTTAGTTTTCAAATTGTGGGTAAGGTAGAGGAGCTTCCCGTTTTATTTCAGGGTGCAGTTGTTTAACTTGCAGCGCACAGTAGAGGGGATATACCTTGTTTAGTTTTCAAATTGCGGGTAAGGTAGAGGAGCTTCCCGTTTTATTTCAGGGTGCAGTTGTTTAACTTGCAGCGCACAGTAGAGGGGATATACCTTGTTTAGTTTTCAAATTGTGGATAAGGTAGAGTAGCTTCCCGTTTTATTTCAGGGTGCAGTTGTTTAACTTGCAGCGCACAGTAGAGGGGATATACCTTGTTTAGTTTTCAAATTGTGGGTAAGGTAGAGTAGCTTCCCGTTTTATTTCAGGGTGCAGTTGTTTAACTTGCAGCGCACAGTAGAGGGGATATACCTTGTTTAGTTTTCAAATTGTGGGTAAGGTAGAGCAGCTTCCCGTTTTATTTCAGGGTGCAGTTGTTTAACTTGCAGCGCACAGTAGAGGGGATATACCTTGTTTAGTTTTCAAATTGTGGGTAAGGTAGAGGAGCTTCCCGTTTTATTTCAGGGTGCAGTTGTTTAACTTGCAGCGCACAGTAGAGGGGATATACCTTGTTTAGTTTTCAAATTGTGGGTAAGGTAGAGGAGCTTGCTTTATTTCAGGGTGCAGTTGTTTAACTTGCAGCATTGCAGAGGGGATATACCTCGTTTAGTTTTCAAATTGTGGGTAAGGTAGAGGAGCTTCCCGTTTTATTTCAGGGTGCAGTTGTTTAACTTGCAGCACACAGTAGAGGGATATACCTTGTTTAGTTTTCAAATTGTGGGTAAGGTAGAGGAGCTTCCGCTTTATTTCAGGGTGCAGTTGTTTAACTTGCAGCATTGCAGAGGGATATACCTTGTTTAGTTTTCAAATTGTGGGTAAGGTAGAGGAGCTTCCCGCTTTTCAGGGTGCAGTTGTTTAATTTGCAGCCATTGTGCAGAGGGATATACCTTGTTTAGTTTTCAAATTGTGGGTAAGGTAGAGGAGCTTCCCGTTTTTTTTCAGGGTGCAGTTGTTTAACTTGCAGCACACAGTAGAGGGGATATACCTCGTTTAGTTTTCAAATTCTGGGTAAGGTAGAGGAGCTTCCCGTTTTATTTCAGGGTGCAGTTGTTTAACTTGCAGCGCACAGTACAGGGGATATACCTTGTTTAGTTTTCAAATTGTGGATAAGGTAGAGGAGCTTCCCGTTTTATTTCAGGGTGCAGTTGTTTAACTTGCAGCGCACAGTACAGGGGATATACCTTGTTTAGTTTTCAAATTGTGGATAAGGTAGAGGAGCTTCCCGTTTTATTTCAGGGTGCAGTTGTTTAACTTGCAGCTAGTAGAGGGATATACCTTGTTTAGTTTTCAAATTGTGGGTAAGGTAGAGGAGCTTCCGTTTTATTTCAGGGTGCAGTTGTTTAACTTGCAGCCATTGTGCAGAGGGATATACCTTGTTTAGTTTTCAAATTGTGGGTAAGGTAGAGGAGCTTCCCGTTTATTTCAGGGTGCAGTTGTTTAACTTGCAGCCACAGTAGAGGGATATACCTTGTTTAGTTTTCAAATTGTGGGTAAGGTAGAGCAGCTTCCGCTTTATTTCAGGGTGCAGTTGTTTAACTTGCACATAGTAGAGGGATATACCTTATTAGTTTTCAAATTGTGGGTAAGGTAGAGAAGCTTCCCGTTTTATTTCAGGGTGCAGTTGTTTAACTTGCAGCGCACAGTAGAGGGGATATACCTTGTTTAGTTTTCAAATTCTGGGTAAGGTAGAGTAGCTTCCCGTTTTATTTCAGGGTGCAGTTGTTTAACTTGCAGTAGAGGGATATACCTTGTTTAGTTTTCAAATTGTGGGTAAGGTAGAGGAGCTTCCCGCTTTATTTCAGGGTGCAGTTGTTTAACTTGCAGCCATTGCAGAGGGGATATACCTCGTTTAGTTTTCAAATTCTGGGTAAGGTAGAGGAGCTTCCCGTTTTATTTCAGGGTGCAGTTGTTTAACTTGCAGCGCACAGTAGAGGGGATATACCTTGTTTAGTTTTCAAATTGTGGATAAGGTAGAGCAGCTTCCCGCTTATTTCAGGGTGCAGTTGTTTAACTTGCAGCGCACAGTAGAGGGGATATACCTTGTTTAGTTTTCAAATTGTGGATAAGGTAGAGGAGCTTCCCGTTTTATTTCAGGGTGCAGTTGTTTAAATTGCAGCCATTGTAGAGGGATATACCTTGTTTAGTTTTCAAATTGTGGGTAAGGTAGAGGAGCTTCCTTTATTTCAGGGTGCAGTTGTTTAACTTGCAGCCATTGCAGAGGGATATACCTTGTTTAGTTTTCAAATTGTGGGTAAGGTAGAGGAGCTTCCCGTTTTATTTCAGGGTGCAGTTGTTTAACTTGCAGCGCACAGTAGAGGGGATATACCTTGTTTAGTTTTCAAATTGTGGGTAAGGTAGAGGAGCTTCCCGTTTTATTTCAGGGTGCAGTTGTTTAACTTGCAGCCATTGTAGAGGGATATACCTTGTTTAGTTTTCAAATTGTGGGTAAGGTAGAGGAGCTTCCCGCTTTATTTCAGGGTGCAGTTGTTTAACTTGCAGCTATAGTAGAGGGGATATACCTTGTTTAGTTTTCAAATTGTGGGTAAGGTAGAGGAGCTTCCCGTTTTATTTCAGGGTGCAGTTGTTTAACTTGCAGCGCACAGTAGAGGGGATATACCTCGTTTAGTTTTCAAATTGTGGGTAAGGTAGAGGAGCTTCCCGTTTTTTTTCAGGGTGCAGTTGTTTAACTTGCAGCACACAGTAGAGGGGATATACCTCGTTTAGTTTTCAAATTCTGGGTAAGGTAGAGGAGCTTCCCGCTTTATTTCAGGGTGCAGTTGTTTAACTTGCAGCCATAGCAGAGGGGATATACCTTGTTTAGTTTTCAAATTGTGGGTAAGGTAGAGGAGCTTCCTGCTTTATTTCAGGGTGCAGTTGTTTAACTTGCAGCGCATTGTAGAGGGATATACCTTGTTTAGTTTTCAAATTGTGGGTAAGGTAGAGGAGCTTCCGCTTTATTTCAGGGTGCAGTTGTTTAACTTGCAGCATTGTAGAGGGATATACCTTGTTTAGTTTTCAAATTGTGGATAAGGTAGAGTAGCTTCCGCTTTATTTCAGGGTGCAGTTGTTTAACTTGCAGCCATTGTAGAGGGGATATACCTTGTTTAGTTTTCAAATTGTGGGTAAGGTAGAGTAGCTTCCGCTTTATTTCAGGGTGCAGTTGTTTAACTTGCAGTGCAGAGGGATATACCTTGTTTAGTTTTCAAATTGTGGGTAAGGTAGAGCAGCTTCCGCTTTATTTCAGGGTGCAGTTGTTTAACTTGGCAGTGCAGAGGGGATATACCTTGTTTAGTTTTCAAATTGTGGGTAAGGTAGAGGAGCTTCCCGTTCTATTTCAGGGTGCAGTTGTTTAACTTGCAGCGCACAGTAGAGGGGATATACCTTGTTTAGTTTTCAAATTGTGGGTAAGGTAGAGGAGCTTCTCATTTTATTTCAGGGTGCAGTTGTTTAACTTGCAGCGCACAGTAGAGGGGATATACCTTGTTTAGTTTTCAAATTGTGGGTAAGGTAGAGTAGCTTCCCGTTTTATTTCAGGGTGCAGTTGTTTAACTTGCAGCCGCTGCTAGAGGGATATACCTCGTTTAGTTTTCAAATTGTGGGTAAGGTAGAGTAGCTTCCCGTTTTATTTCAGGGTGCAGTTGTTTAACTTGCAGCGCACACTAGAGGGGATATACCTCGTTTAGTTTTCAAATTGTGGGTAAGGTAGAGTAGCTTCCCGTTTTATTTCAGGGTGCAGTTGTTTAACTTGCAGCCATTGAGAGGGGATATACCTTGTTTAGTTTTCAAATTGTGGGTAAGGTAGAGGAGCTTCCGCTTTATTTCAGGGTGCAGTTGTTTAACTTGCAGCGCACAGTAGAGGGGATATACCTTGTTTAGTTTTCAAATTGTGGGTAAGGTAGAGGAGCTTCTGCTTTATTTCAGGGTGCAGTTGTTTAACTTGCAGCCACAGTAGAGGGATATACCTTGTTTAGTTTTCAAATTGTGGGTAAGGTAGAGGAGCTTCCCTTTTATTTCAGGGTGCAGTTGTTTAACTTGCAGCATTGGCAGAGGGATATACCTCTTAGTTTTCAAATTTGGGTATGGTAGAGGAGCTTCCCGCTTTATTTCAGGGTGCAGTTGTTTAACTTGCAGCTATTGTAGAGGGGATATACCTTGTTTAGTTTTCAAATTGTGGATAAGGTAGAGGAGCTTCCGCTTTATTTCAGGGTGCAGTTGTTTAACTTGCAGCCATTGTAGAGGGGATATACCTTGTTTAGTTTTCAAATTGTGGATAAGGTAGAGGAGCTTCCCGTTTTATTTCAGGGTGCAGTTGTTTAACTTGCAGCGCACAGTAGAGGGGATATACCTTGTTTAGTTTTCAAATTGTGGGTAAGGTAGAGGAGCTTCCCGTTTTATTTCAGGGTGCAGTTGTTTAACTTGCAGCGCACAGTAGAGGGGATATACCTTGTTTAGTTTTCAAATTGTGGGTAAGGTAGAGGAGCTTCCCGTTTTATTTCAGGGTGCAGTTGTTTAACTTGCAGCATTGTAGAGGGATATACCTTGTTTAGTTTTCAAATTGTGGGTAAGGTAGAGTAGCTTCCCGTTTTATTTCAGGGTGCAGTTGTTTAACTTGCAGCGCACAGTAGAGGGGATATACCTTGTTTAGTTTTCAAATTGTGGGTAAGGTAGAGCAGCTTCCGCTTTATTTCAGGGTGCAGTTGTTTAACTTGCAGCGCAGTAGGGGATATACCTTGTTTAGTTTTCAAATTGTGGGTAAGGTAGAGCAGCTTCCCGCTTTATTTCAGGGTGCAGTTGTTTAACTTGCAGCCACAGCAGAGGGATATACCTTGTTTAGTTTTCAAATTGTGGTAAGGTAGAGGAGCTTCCCGCTCTATTTCAGGGTGCAGTTGTTTAACTTGCAGCCATTGCAGAGGGGATATACCTTGTTTAGTTTTCAAATTGTGGGTAAGGTAGAGGAGCTTCCCATTTTATTTCAGGGTGCAGTTGTTTATCTTGCAGCGCACAGTAGAGGGGATATACCTTGTTTAGTTTTCAAATTGTGGGTAAGGTAGAGTAGCTTCCCATTTTATTTCAGGGTGCAGTTGTTTAACTTGCAGCCATTGCAGAGGGATATACCTTGTTTAGTTTTCAAATTGTGGGTTAGGTAGAGGAGCTTCCCGTTTTATTTCAGGGTGCAGTTGTTTAACTTGCAGCATTAGTAGAGGGATATACCTTGTTTAGTTTTCAAATTGTGGGTAAGGTAGAGGAGCTTCCCGTTTTATTTCAGGGTGCAGTTGTTTAACTTGCAGCGCACAGTAGAGGGGATATACCTTGTTTAGTTTTCAAATTGTGGGTAAGGTAGAGTAGCTTCCCGTTTTATTTCAGGGTGCAGTTGTTTAACTTACAGCGCACAGTAGAGGGGATATACCTTGTTTAGTTTTCAAAGTGTGGGTAAGGTAGAGTAGCTTCCCGTTTTATTCCAGGGTGCAGTTGTTTAACTTGCAGCGCACAGTAGAGGGGATATACCTTGTTTAGTTTTCAAATTGTGGGTAAGGTAGAGTAGCTTCCCGTTTTATTTCAGGGTGCAGTTGTTTAACTTGCAGCGCACAGTAGAGGGGATATACCTTGTTTAGTTTTCAAATTGTGGGTAAGGTAGAGTAGCTTCCCGCTTTATTTCAGGGTGCAGTTGTTTAACTTGCAGCCATTGTAGAGGGGATATACCTTGTTTAGTTTTCAAATTGTGGGTAAGGTAGAGTAGCTTCCCGCTTTATTTCAAGTGCAGTTGTTTAACTTGCAGCCATTGGCAGAGGGATATACCTTGTTTAGTTTTCAAATTGTGGGTAAGGTAGAGTAGCTTCCCGTTTTATTTCAGGGTGCAGTTGTTTAACTTGCAGTTCACAGTAGAGGGGATATACCTTGTTTAGTTTTCAAATTGTGGGTAAGGTAGAGTAGCTTCCCGTTTTATTTCAGGGTGCAGTTGTTTAACTTGCAGCGCACAGTAGAGGGGATATACCTTGTTTAGTTTTCAAATTGTGGGTAAGGTAGAGTAGCTTCCCGTTTTATTTCAGGGTGCAGTTGTTTAACTTGCAGCGCACAGTAGAGGGTTTATACCTTCTTTAGTTTTCAAATTTGGGTAAGGTAGAGTAGCTTCCCGCTTTATTTCAGGGTGCAGTTGTTTAACTTGCAGCTGTAGAGGGGGATATACCTTGTTTAGTTTTCAAATTCTGGGTAAGGTAGAGTAGCTTCCCGTTTTATTTCAGGGTGCAGTTGTTTAACTTGCAGCGCACAGTAGAGGGGATATACCTTGTTTAGTTTTCAAATTGTGGGTAAGGTAGAGTAGCTTCCCGTTTTATTTCAGGGTGCAGTTGTTTAACTTGCAGCGCACAGTAGAGGGGATATACCTTGTTTAGTTTTCAAATTCTGGGTAAGGTAGAGTAGCTTCCCGTTTTATTTCAGGGTGCAGTCCTTTAACTTGTAATGCACTGTAGAGGGGATATACTGCGTTATTCAGTGGCAGGTATCCAGGTCTAACAGCACTAGGGATTTATGCTTCAGAGCAGGCTCTATGCACTAGCAGTAATCTGCACCTCCCTTTGGCTGATCTACTGCGCCCTGGGTATTCACAAAGTGCCTAGCCCCAGCCATTGCATATTACAGGCAGAGAAGAGTTCAAATTTACCCATACTTGGACAATTGCCTGATTCAGGCAGTCAGGAATTGCTACTTCAGCACCTGGCATTTGTAAAGAGACTTCTAACTTCACTGGGGTACACCATCAATGAAAAGAAATCACAACTGGTACCCAGCCAACAGATTGTATTCCTGGGAGCAAGCTTGAGCACAACTTCCCAGATGGCATTCCTCACTCCAAGAAACAAATTTATTTGACAAACTATTTCAATCTACTGGCCACCAAAACCCGGCTATCTGCAAGAAAAATACTACAAGCCCTAGGGTTCATGGCCTCTTGCATTCTACTAATTCCATATGCAAGACTGCATATGAGGAAACTTCAGTGGTACCTAAAAAGTTTCTGGTGTCAGCATTCTCAGGACCTGGAAACAATGATCACTATCATTCTTTGCCTATGGACAGAGTTCCTTTGGTGGGCAGAGGCCTGCAACCACAACAAGGGACTCCCTTTCACTCTGCCCCCTGCCACTTAAGCCCTAACAACAGACGCATCAGACTATGCATGGGGCTCACATGGCAGGGCAGTACATTCAGGGCAAATGGAACCCAAAGCAAATGCACCTGCATATCAATCAGAAAGAAATGTTAGCTGTACAGAATGCTCTGACAGCCTTTATGTATGTATTTATGTATGTATAGATATAGATATATATATATATATATATATATATATATATATGTATGTATATATATATATGTATGTATGTATATATATGTATATATATATATATATATGTATGTATGTGTATATATATATATATATATATATATATATATATATATATATATATATATGTATATATATATATATATATATGTATATGTATGTATATATATATATATGTATATATATATATATATATATATATATATATATATGCCTGCCTGCCTGTATATATATATATATATATATATATATATATATATGCTTGCTCCTTATATATATATATATATATATATATATATATATGTATATGTATATATATATATATGTATATATATATATATATGTATGTATATGTATATATATATGTATATATATATATATATATATATATATGTATATGTATATATATATATATATATATATATATATATATATATATGTATATATATATATATATATATATATATATATATATATGTATATGTATGTATATATATATATATATATATATATATATATATATATATAGAAAATTTAA